>NC_065923.1:44010348-44050370 GCF_024586455.1 Bactrocera neohumeralis | reverse complement strand
CCCGGCATTTTTTACAAAATCTTTTTGGAAAATTTGACCACCAAAACACCTTTGGACGCGAAAAAAAAAAGGGTTTTTTTCCAACATTTTAAAAGTTTCCCCCAAGAAATTTGTTTCCGACAAAAAAATTTAATGGAATTTCCCCACAATTTCACCAAATTTTTCCAAAAACCCCCGGGAGCGGGGGATTTTTCCACATGGGGAATTTTTCCAAAAGGGAAACCCAGCGAACAATTGGGGTTTTCTGATATAGTATCGTTCCGTAAATTTCACAAATTTTCATTAGAGACTTGTGTGGCATTCTTCACTTTTTTATACAAAAATTTCAAAACATAGCGAATTCCTTCATTATTTTCACTCATTTTGAACAGCTGTAATTATTTTTCAACTTCCCGAATTTAAACTTTTGTGGATAAATGAAATCTCACCGTTCCAAGACTATGTGATATGACAAAGTGTGAATGGAAGCACTGGAGATATACGACTGCAACGACAGCTATTGACAAAATACGAAAATCGACTACACACTTTATGAAGTCCGCTTAGCTTTAGCACCTGTTTTAAGGCACATACCGTCTTCTTGTAAGCGTCTGTCCTTATGATACCATTACTTCTGGATATGCAATACAATTAATTTTCACATAAGGAACTATTTCAGATATAATGTCAGTTTTTACTTAAGAAACTTAAGTATTTAAAATTAAGAAATGCGCAAAATATATATTTTGAGACAACTGAAATGCATGTGCTTATATTAGTGTAAAGTATGAAATAAGACAACTAGCAGGTTGTATGTTTTAAAAATTGTTGAATGATACATGAGTTAGTTAGAGTTGTATAATATGATCATAAAATTATTGCAACATTTATAGATATAAAAGAATCATGTGATATAATCATTACTCCTATAAAAATACCATAATTTATCCTTCTATATTAGTCTATTATAATTAGTATGGGAATGTTTTTTCATCAAACTATTAACATATTGCGCAACAAAAAGTAATGGGGTTTGCTAAAAGCTAATTTGCATAACTGTACACCTTACTGCATTTCAGCTATATTTTTTCCACCCATTTCCCTGATTTTGGAAACTTTCCACAGTGTTATGCAAAAAAATATCACGCACATAAAAACATCGCTCTTTCCATGGCTTACTCACCTTCAGTGTTAATTTTTTTCTTCTTTAACTCAGAACTACTACAATTTTTTGAGTGCTTTTTATACCTTTTTAATTCTACATGCACATACATTCTTGTCTGAGTTGTCGTTACTAAAGGGTTGATGTCGAAAGAATTAATTTTACACCGTCAACTGAAAATGCCTTTAGCTGGCCCAATTTTTTAGCGGATCTCACTAAAATTTGATTAATTTATTCAGAAAAGGCCTGATGGAAAACATTTTAACTGCATATTATATAACTTATTATACTCCTAACGGTTTCTTGTGACATCTAACACTAATCGAAATAGATATAGGGTTAGGTACAAATGATCAGAATGACGCGAAAAGTTGAAATCCGAATGACTGTCTGTCTGTCTTTAAAAATTCAGATATCTGGATGAAACTTGGTATATGGGTTCCTAGTACAAAAATTTAAATTTCGTAATTAAGTTCCCGTGGTAAATAATATACAAACAATAAAGGAAGGGCTAAGTTCGGCTGCAATCGAACATTTTATACTCTTGCAACTTGCAAAAGATACACTGTTATTTCCACTGAGATAACTCACATATTGACCGGCATATATGCGATGCAAAGTCACCCAGAAGTTCGAAAATAGGCGCGGCCCCGCCCTTATATGAAGGCTAAAGAAAGTATTGGTTCTATTCAACCCCGTCTGAAATACAGAAATACACAACAGATGGATTATCCCTTAATTTCAATTATATACAACTTTTCTTTCAAAAGTCAGCTACAGGTACCTTGGTCTAAATATTTGGGTCTTGAACAGTTTTGGTTGAATTTGAACAATTTTTTCTTTTCATAAAACTCGCATATTAAAGTATGGAATATGGCGGTGTCCCCATCATCCAAATTAACTGGCTCTTATAAAAACTATTCTCCCCATACTATCTCGTTGGAAAATTTAATGTAATTTACTTATTGATTTATCGCGCTTTGAGTAATTTTTAACGGTGTTATATGGGGAGTAGGCGTTTCTGTAATGCTCGATTTTATCCAGTAAATAATGATGGGAACATTCTTATAAGATTTTGTACCCACCAAATTTTGTCGAAATCGTTCGGAGGGCCACGTCCCTTTTCAAAAATTTTCGACAAAAGGGTGCCTCTTACTACTGTGACTTATATCATCCAATTTAGTGCTTAGTTATGGCACTTTATATGTTTTCGGTTAATGGCGATTTATAAGGCGTGGCTCTCTCATTACTATACGAACATGATAAACTTTTTTGTACTTCACGAACTAAAGTTTACTTATTGATTTATCACGCTTTGAGTAGTTTTTAACAGTACCGTTTTGGGATAGTGAACCGGGGTTATTTCAAATTATATCTCTGTAACAACTGATTGCCATGAGTGTTAAACTGTTTTTTCCAAAAAACTATCCTTTTATTATGCCAAATATGAGCGCAATTTGTCTACTGGTTTGGTTACAGCAGCTGCTTAATTCCCACATTTCAGTAGTGCTTTTCTTTGTAAATGGATAAAAACTTAAGTCTAAAAATTTGCCTCCAAGTTTGTATTTCTATTTTTCGTGTATGGCAAAATTGTTGCGATGGCAGTGGTCCAAACCTGCGTTAACATTAAGGAACTAAAATGCCTGTTTTGTACCTAAACTAATGAAATTATTAACAAAGTGGAGAGACAGTGAAAATCGTCGGCAAGAGCGAGAGAAATTGCAACTAATCTATATCTCTCGCGAGTATCTCGTTGAAATTATTTTGGTGGATATTTTGGGTAAGACACGCTTTCTTGCTCGACTCGTCCGAATAAAAATGAATTGTTCTTAAAAAGGGTACGATTGTGACCGAATTTTAAGCCAAAAACGCAAAGAATACCATCGATATCGTATTCACCAGATTTGGCTCAGTGTGATTTTTTATTGTTTCCCAAACCTGTTTTCAGTCGATTGAAGAGATAAAACAAAATTCGCAGAATGAGCTGATAGCCATCCCATAAAGTGTTTATGACAATGTTTGGTTTATCTCAATGGGTTGATTAAATCACCAAAAATACCGTAGTTTGTCAAAAGAATCCCAGAAGAAGCGATCATCTTCCTTCAATAGGTATAATGTACTTAAATTATTAAAGCCATATACATATAACATATAGTATATATCAAAAACATTTGCTGAGATTGTAAGTGTAGGTGCTAATTAAGTAAAAGTGTAATATTGGTTGGACTATAGAAAATGCGATTTATAGAGATCCCTTATACTAGGTATAACCGTTAAAGTTATTCTAGTGAAATCTATGCTGAATATATTAGCCAAATTATATTAATAGCTTTTTCAAAACATGTACTACAACCTTTCTTTATCTTAAATCTTTTGTTGAGTTTATATCACAATGAAATAGAATGGAACTAAATTATGCTGGGGAAGCTCGTCGGGTGCCTTGTTATCTATTAATAAATGCAAAGTATTACATATCGGCCGTAAGCACCATTGTACGGTTTATAACACACTAACTAATAACATTAACATAGAACTCGTAGATAATTTAAGAATTCTTGGAGTAATATTTGACAATAAATTTAACTTTAATCAACATTGTATTATCTTAAGGACTAGCTTAGAATCTCGGTTAAATATCATTAAATTTCTTAGTTCAAAATTCTCAGAAAAACATTTAAATACTCTTATTAATACAACCAGAGCTTTAATACTTTCCAAGCTGGAATACGGTCTCCCCATTTATGGATGGAGTGCCAATGCTAACATAAAAAAAATTCAAGCTCCATAACATGCTGCTATCCGCTGTAGCTTAAAGGCTTTCCCCACTTCACCGACAAGATGTATTCTCGCAGAAGCGGGATTACCTTCAATAGAGGATAGATTGTTTGAAACAAGTGCAAAATTAACTCCAAAATTCTACACCACACCGACTGCAGCAATACTCAAACAACTGAACATATCTTAGATCTCTGTCCCAACTTTAAATCATATTAACTTAAAAAATATTAATAAAATTTCCTGTTTCATAGAACAACTTGGGTTAATCAACCAATTGTAATAATATTAAACTTACTTATATAAATTACATGCATTGCCACCCCTGTGACTGTGGTTCTTGTAACTCGAAAGGGTTATTTTTTGCCACTGTTTATTACGAACATATGCATATTAAATACGCACTACATTCAAAGTTGTTGATGTTACTGCTGCACTTTTAGATATATATGTTCATATACTCGTATACTCATGATATATAGCCTGTTTTGAAGTCCGAGTTAATATGCATGTAAAACATACTAAATGTTATGAACTTATGGAAATTAATGAAAAAAAAAAACTATACGAGGGCGTAAAGAAGTCAAGCGTCTTCCAATCAATAAAAGACAAAACTACAATCTGTTTCGTAATGAGCTCTATAGACACAGCTTTTATACTCAAATTGATGGTATTATTGTAAGCGCTACTGTAATATTCGTTGAAAAGGAGCATGCCGTCATTATTTTGCTACGCCAGATATACGGGAAATCAATTGTAGAAATTCTGTACTTATAGTGATATTTCAAATTTGACATCCATTCTCATTTGTTTCTAAAATTGGTAAATTGGATGTAACATTTTTGGGCGATTCTAAAAATTACAAATATATCCCTTAATTGTGACAATGTGGCTATGGAAAGCTATATCGGCACATTGCAGTTTTCAGGAAAGAATAAAATAATTATTTTTTGTGCTGACAAAACAGTAAATAGTTTGATATTTAAATGGAGTTCTAAGGTTTTAAGCCATAATGTTCTTTAGCCTACGATTTTTAATTATACATACAAAACACAAATAATTCGATCACTCGTCCTCACTTGCAGCACGGTATTATAATTGGGTAGAAATAATAATTGTTATTTCTAAAGTTTCCTGCTCATGAATACTTTAAAATAGCTTCAAAATTGTGATATTCAGCTTGAACGACTCTTATTTAGCGTCTTTTCTGATCATTTTGTCGAGAAGAATTAATTTCTGGAAGTTTTCATGTCCGTCGGAATAGAACACTGTCCAGTTTAATAAAATCTTATATTTCCTTACACAATTTATGGATATTGTAAAAATATTTTTCCTCCAAATTTATAAGCGGGTTTCCGAGGGTTAATGATTTCACGATTTAAATGATTGAGGAGTTATAAAATGCAAATGAATCTATTTTTTGGTAACTTATTAATAATTTAGCCACTAATTCATGTTGTAATCACATTTCCAGAAAATTTGAGGTACATTTACACAATTTAAGTGCTGCATTCATGCCTAAAACTTTGAGCTTTAAATCGATTACACAACAGTAATTTTATGAATACACTAGAGGACCCGTCCACGCTTCACTGTGGCTGATACATAGATAATACTACAACTACCATCTATATGATTTCTATTAGTTGCATTATAACTAGTAGTTAATAAGATATAGCATTTTTGTGAAGCAACTTGTGTTAGTTTACAAAAAAATGGATCATAAAGAATTTCGTGTGTTGATAAAGCATTGGGAAAAAATGTTGTTGAATTTGGGCTTTGCACCAGGGAAATCAACCATTGAAAGGAGACTTGCTAAGTTAGGAAGCGGCGAAATGGGCGTCGAGGACAATGATGCTCAAAAGATGCGAAAGCTATGTGCAAAGTGGGTGCCTCGCAAGTTCATAATCCAATAAAAACAGCAAATAACTAATTCTGAGAAGTGTTTGAGTGCTCTTTAATCGCAATAAAACCAAATTTTTGCGACGGTTTGTGACAATAGAAACATACCTCTATCATTTTCTACTGGAGTCCAATCGACAGTCATTCTAGTGGACTGCACATGTCGGATGGAAAGGTTATGAAATCAGTCTTTTGGGATGCACGTGGTATAATACAACTCAACGACTGATCACTGAGCCAGTTATAATCGATTGCACTGCGTATTTGGTTGCAGTTCTTTTCTACTATTCCAAAAACTTAGCAATTGCATTATTTTTTATGAAGAATCTGTTTAAAATTGTACGCTTATATTCAAATGATTCCTACAAACATGAATTTTGAACAAATGCTTATTATTTGAAACATAAATTTTGTATTAATGAGCTGTATTGAATTTTGACATAAAGAGATAAAAGCTATCCTATGTCCTTACCCTGGTTCTAAGCTACCTCTGCACCAAATCGGTTCAGCCGTTCTTAAGTTATAAATGGTGTACTTAACACAACTTTTTTTATGTATATATAGATATGTAAGTATATAGGCATATGTTTGTAATAGTTTCAATTTAATTCTAGTTTTTCAAAATTTTTTGCACAAAAGAAGATATGTATATCAATAATGCATGATTCAACATAGTTGGCAAATATAGAAATTATTATACGATACACATAACGGAAACATATCCAGTTATTTAGCGCAAAAACAAAATTCTTAATGAAAAAAGTTTCAGTTCAGTTTCAATAGGACAATCCAAACCCTGATAATGCCGATCACTAAATTTTGCAAGATCGAAGTATTATAAGTATATGTATATGTATATGTAATAATTAAAGTAGACGCTACTGCTCGCATTTGTGGAGAAATGTTTGCGTAAAGTTGTCAACAAGAACAATTTTCTCTGTTTGAAATTTACTTCCACTATAATGTCGCCATTTATCATTTCTTACAAGAAAGCATTCTATTGTATAATATGTCGAGATTTGGCGAGAAACAGAAGCATAAAACCTAACATCTGCTGAGCCACTAAAAATTTTAGTTACTAAGTCCGAGGATGTTATCTGGCGATTTCTATGCAATGGCATGTAGTTTTGGTCCGCTTTAATTTAAAACAATTTATTTTCATTTTAATTTATGTAATTTGTCTGCAAATGTTTTTTTAATTCCACGGAATAAGTTGTATTCCTTTTATTCAGCGCATCTCCGTTGCGAGCTGTGCTTCGCGGGATACCATTTTCTACATAGGTGAGATCTTTTGCTAATGGATAACTCCGGAAATTGTGCAAATAAGATTTTCCAGAAATACTACAATTATACATCTCTTTTTTTAATAGGCATTTGTAGAAGTAATTGCTAGTTGCTTTCATGAATTAAATTAGCTACTGAATTTACAATGACGAAGATTTTGTGTTACATCCTGCCATAATAGAGATGAATATCAAAATGTTTATCAAAATTCATTGTACAACGAATACTACGACCAATAGTCGACCGTACCATGAAATTCTTAATACATACTACTATAAGTTTTTAATTTTTAAATGCCAACTTCAAATGAAATAATATATAGTTTCAAAAGTATTGTGTAAAAATGTTGGTTGATTTTCAACACACCATAGCGTATGAGCAATCCCAAAACGGTATTTTCCGTCAACATAACTGTGTAAATGACAGTTAACACTAGAAAAAACGTTAAATAGCTAATACAACCTTCCCAGGTGCATTTCATTTAGTAAATATGTGTTCAGTTTGTATGGAAGCTATATGCTATAGTAATCCGATCTGAACAATTTCTTCGGAGATTATATTATTATCTTAAGCAGTAATCCTTGTCAAATTTCGTGAAGATAAACCGTCAAATGTGAAAGTTTTCCATACAAGCCCGTGATTCCGATCGTTTGGTTTGTATGGCAGCTATATGCTATAGTGAGCCGATCTGAACAATTTCTGCTCATATTACATTATTTCTATGAACAATAACTCATACCAAATTTCGTGAAGATACATGCTTAAATGAGGAAGTTTCTCATGCAAGCATTTGATTCCGATCATTCAGTTTGTATAGCGCTATATGCTATAGTAAGCCAATGTGAACAGTTTCTTCGTATATTACATTACTATCTTAGAAAAATAACCTGTGCCAACTTTTGTGAATATACATTGTCAAATGTGAAAGTTTTTCATACAAAAACTTGTTTCCAATCGTTCAGTTTGTATGGCAGCTGTATGTTATATATATTATGTGGTCCGATATCGGCAGTTCCGACAGACGAGCAGCTTCTTGAAGAGAAAATTACGTTTGCAAAATTTCAAAACGATATCTTAAAAACTGAGGGACTAGTTCGTATATATACAGACGGACGGACGGACAGACAGACAGTTGGACATGGCTAAATCGACTCAGCTCAACATACTAATCATTTATATATATATACTTTATAGGGTCTCCGAAGCTTCCTTCTGGGTGTTACAAACTTCGTGACAAACTTAGTATAATTAGAACAGCCGTCAATCAACAGGTCCATTATGGCAGTTGACTATCATCGACGCACGCCAACAGCTGTACACCCTTACATATGTATGTGGATTGTGGCTAGAGGTTCAACCACCGAAATGAATGCCAGGGCACGACTACTGCGTGTTTTTCTTACCACAAATCCCGCACCGAATTTGCGCTCCTTTATATACCCGCTGTAATAAATGTCATCAAGACGTACTCGTCTCCCTCCTTGTCCCGCCCATCACATTTTTTTGACGTCGGTGATGTTAGCCTTTACTTCTACGGTGACACCAATCAGCCGGGCGGCGGCACCTTCCCGTATGTTGTTTCTTTCATTCGAGGCTGTTGTGTCGTTTTCATTGGGAGTGGTTTCTATGTAGCGCGTTCCAAACCAAGCGCACAACCTCGCTAGGCGAGTAGTATAAAGTTTTTACATTTACATTAACAATTCAACCATGCCATTTCTTCATCTTTCCGATCGCTCGTAAATTATTCTGTCATTAATTTTCGATATTTTATCTTTCGTCTAAAATGAGTTTAATCCGAGTACGGTTTTTTTCTTTCAAAAATTGTCCTCTCTGGCTATCACAGCTCCTATACGCGACAAAGAAATTATATCATAAAATGTAAAATACTCTTACAGTTGCTAGCTTCACTTGTGTCCAGAAATGCTATTCTTATGACTTGGGGGTCATTAAGTGGCGTAAGTTGCATTTATGACTACATTATGCTATATACACATTTCCGTTTAAGATAGGATACACGGACAACTGACTCCATCAATACTTATGTAAGAGCGTATAGTGTAAATGCATATACTCTATGACTTTAGACTTGATACGTTATTCAATATATGTACTCTGCAGGTCTTAAAAACTAATGCACTTGAGACTCAAGCAAGGGTTAATAGCACATGTAGTGACCAGATGGCTAAAGTGAATTCATATAGGCATAGTGCTTTTAGAAAAGAAAACCTGTAAGATGTTGAAGGAAAATAAAAAGTTTGTGGTAACCGAGTTGCTTAAAATTATGTAGACAAAGAAAGGGTTCGATAAATTGTATAAAAGAGATACAAATTTGACCTAGTTTAAAAATCACTTGTAAAAATCTGTTTACGCAAATATGTTGTTGATTTTTATACTCTTGCAACCAGCTGCTACAGAGTATAATAGTTTTTTTCACTTAGCGGTTGTACGTATCACCTAAAACTAATAGAGATAGATATAGGATTATATACATATATATACAAGTGGTCTGAAAATACCAAATGTGAAGTCCAACCTTGCATAACATCGCAAGTAAGTGAAGACTACGGAAACCCCCAAAATATTGAAGTAATTAGCGCGGCTAACACATGTACACTATACAACTCATAAGCCCAAAGCACAAGAAATATGTACACCTTTGTTTCGGTTAGGTTTATCAATTGGGGCTTAAGAAACCCATAGAAACTTTGACAGAAACCTCTGATAGTGCTATTGATTAAAAATTCTTATGGAATGGATAAGTAGCTTGCAGGGACCATCTTTTCAGACAATTTTTAACAAATATACAGATTATTAAATTTAACTATTTTATACAATTGTAACAAGTTACTATCGGGTGATTCAAATAGAACTGTTATGTTACTTTTAGAGCTGGCGTAGACACCGCTTACGGGATTATAGCCGAGTTAGCAACAGCGCGCCAGTAGTTTCCTATTTTTGCAAGGAGGCGCCAATTGGATAATCCAAGCGAAACCAGGCCTTCTCTCCTCACAATTGAATTGTAAAAAGCAATACGTTTAACAGTTTTAAGGAATGAAATTATCTGCTGACAAAGATACTACACATGACGTACTTGTTTATTGGGGAAAAGCTATTAAGCGCGAGGTGTATGAATGAAATACTTGAGTAGACATGTTTGTAAATTCACATACAACAAAAATAGTTGTACAAGGTCTGTCGCGAAAGAAACAGGACTGCTAAAAAAACCACAAAAAATTAATATTTTTCAAAAGTTAAATTTTTTTTATTTAAAGTAGTTTCCTTGTGCTTCAATGCAGCGTTTAGCCCGGCCAATTTGCATTTCAAATGAGTGTTTAAGGTCATTTTTCGGAATGCTCTTGAGAATATCGGTCGTCGCCTTTTGGATAGCTGAAATGTCTGAAACCAGTGTCCTTTCATGGGCAAATGAAGTTCTCCAAATAGGTAAAAATCACAGGGTGCCAGATCAGGTGAGTAGGGTGAGTGATTAATGGTTAATATGGAGTTTTTTGTTAAAAAATCAGTGACAAGCGTCGACCGATGACACGGCGCATTATCGTGCAACAGGCGCCAGGACCCTGCCTCACGGTATTGTGGTCGAGCACGACGAATGCGTGACAAAAGACGCCTCATAACACCAAGGTAAAACACAGCGTTAATCGTTTGGCCAGGTGGGACGAACTCTCGGTGTACAATACCCTCGGAATCGTAAAAACAAATCAGCGTTGTCTTTATTTTTGACTTCTGCAGACGACTGACTTCTGATCGTCACAGAGGTCCTCACGACCTTCTTGGAATCGCTTAAACCACTCATGCACATTACTACGGGATAGGCACTGATCACCATAAACTTTTTTCATCATTTGAAATGTTTCAATAAACGTTTTCCCAAGTTTAAAACAAAATTTAATATTTGCTCTTTGTTCAAAATGCATTTTACGACCGATGACCAAAAGCTGCTGTCACGTTTTGATCGATAACGTCGATTGTAGTTATCCAAATGTCTTAAAATTTTTACGAAATGTCAACTAGAGATCAAACTTTTTATTTCATATACTCCACCAGAAACAGTTATATTTAAAAAGTTTTGTTTCTTTTGCGACAGACCTTGTATATATAGTTTTCGCGAAGTAGTTTGATAGTTAATACCTACATAATATTCAAATCAAGCTTTCTCTAAATGAGGGTCTAATATAAGCCTAAATTGGGTGGGTTCTATAGCGACCGCTCTTGGACTACTAAAATCCTAAAGTTGATTTTTTATGTATGGACAGAGCTCTTTACACTAATTACAATATTTTTGGCTTTTTATTTCTATTTCGGTTTATTCTTCGTTTGCCTGAAGGTGTGCGATCATTTTGAAAGCTGTTGTTGAGAACAGTGAACTTGACCTATACTATACAATTACAGGAGCACTTCATTATTTGTTAACCCTCACTTTTAGAACATTTCGGTTATCTGAAATTACTTTGTCAACAACAAAGTGATTATTTAATTACGTGAAGTGCTTCTTTCCACACAATGCGAATTTCCACAATATCAATTGTGATGCAATGGCAGTGTTGGTTGCAATGACAGCGTTGGTAGCAATGCCAAAAGTGCTCATTATGTTGTCTGCAACAGTTAAAATTGTGCTAGTACTTCGCTCATTGTCATTAGCACCAACTTTGAGGTACTTAACAGGTGCTTTGCCACAGTCCCTTTTATAATTGCATTCTATAGTGAAGGAAGTAATTAATAGATTTTACTTACACTGGAATAGCATAGTTTGCTTGAATTGCTCTGGGGAATCAACAATAGAATGAACTAGCTAATGTACAGAATATCGGTTAAACTAGGACATGATGAACCATTAAGACATGTTGAAACGAATTTCAAGAAGACGTTTCCTTGAAGTGTCCCATGATTATACTCATACTAAGCTCATAGAAATATATATTTAGCTCGCCTACAAATTTGTTATTTTCGAAGACCGTCAAACATACATTCCAAATAAAAGTGAAAAAGCTATATTGCAGTAATCGTTAGGAGCGCTATGCTTATTAAAGATGATATAATAATCTTATACTTTTTTCTAAGGAATAACTCATTTTTAGGATAAATTATGTGTCTTGCAAATTACTTGAAAGATAATCTAATGTATCAATTTTATAATAATCTTATACTTTTTTCTAAGGAATAACTCATTTTTAGGATAAATTATGTGTCTTGCAAATTACTTCACCGGAGTGAGTCATCTTCATGTATCAATTTAATTTTGTGGGTAAGTAAGCATTTTTTTTCTAGGCTGGCATGATGGGATATCATGAAACTCATAATAATTGGCGATGTATCTTGAATCTATGCTTACCACCCGGTAACAGGCAATCAATCGGCCGAATATTGTGGCGAGGGTGAGCCGAAGCCGAAAAAACACTTCAAAGGAAGTCAAAAATCAAGGTTATAGAGGTGTCGCGGGCCAAAATCCTTCCGACTGACCAAACTGTGGGCAAGGAATACTATTTGAGTGTTATGCGTCGTTGGCGCGAAGCTATTCGTAACAAGTAATTTGAGTAACTCACATATTGGGCGATATATGCAGTACAAAGTCACCCGGAAGATCGAAACTCTTTATATTAAGTATGTGCGGGAGCTATGGGAAGTATTGGTCCGATTCAACCTATTTTTGACATGCAGACATACTATTATAAGATAAGAATTGTCATTTAGTTCCAGTTATATATATCACACATTGAACGAAATTTTTGATCAAAAGTCAACTGAAGGTTCTGGGGTCCAAATATTCGGTACCTAGGGTCTTGAACAGTTTTGTTAGATTTGTACAACTTTTTGTCATAAGGTGGCATATACTAAAGGCATTATTCGTGCAAAGTTTAATCCCATTATATAAATTGCTTCTTGATTTGTGTACTGGGGGTAAAAGAATATAGTGAATTTAAAATTTTGTTATATGGGAAGTAGGCGTGGTTGCAGTCCGATTTTACCCATGTCACAGAGTGATATAAGAATATAAAAGGAATGCCACTTTCCAAATTTTATCGAAATCGGTTAGTCGGGACCCGAGATATGGGATTTCACCAAAAAGTGGGCGGTGCCACGCCCGTCGTCCAATTTTTACCCTTGTCATACTAACCTGTCAGCAAATTTTAACGTTTCTGGTGCATTTAGTTATTGATTTATCACGCTTTTAGCAGTTTTGAACAGTGAACAGTATAGGAAGTGAGTGGGGTTTTCACCCGATTTCAATAATTTTCTCACTATCGGTAGTAGTTTTTGTTATACATTATTTGTGCTTTTTGGTTGTTGTAGCTTTAGTGGTTTAAGAGATATGCGCATTAAACATATTTGGGGCGGGGCCACGGCCACTTCATCAAAATTGTTTATTCACAAGGTCACCTTGCTACTGTGATCTCCTGTGCCAAATTACAGTTTTTTTTCTTAAGTAAGTTGCTTGGTCATGGCACTCAAAAAATTAAAAAAAAAAAATTGTTTTGGAAAAACATATTTTCGTTTAACTGACCGACTTTTA
Organism: Bactrocera neohumeralis; assembly: GCF_024586455.1. Classification (NCBI taxonomy): domain Eukaryota; kingdom Metazoa; phylum Arthropoda; class Insecta; order Diptera; family Tephritidae; genus Bactrocera; species Bactrocera neohumeralis. Next base: position 44,036,742 of record NC_065923.1, on the reverse strand, counting down.
TGTATATATATTTCATGTGTCAGTAATAAATCGAAGCTCATTTCCTAAATATCCGGTTCGTCCTTGAGATTACTACATATTGTCGCCAAATTTCATTCAAATGTTCACGAGCTGCCACCAACTATTCGAGCTCTTATTATCTTTCTACAATTTATGCAACTTTGATATAAAAACTTTTAAGTGCACAATGGTTTATTGCATCTGCTTAATTAGACACTCAGAATTTAACTGCAACATGCCTTAGTTATACGGCGAAATTAGCATTAATCATTCGAAAGCGTCTGGTTTTGTAATTACACCAAAATTGTAGAAGACAGCGGTGTGCAGCTGCTGTGGTTGCATCAAAGTTAAAGCAAAGCGCGGCGTATGCGACTAACACTAATTTCTGTGTAATTTCATTCTACAATTTCGTACGAAATAAATGATATGCACGACGCAGTACTGATTGGAATATTTCTACAATTTAAGCACAGGATACACAATTTGCGTTTTGCTTAGCTCTGTCATGTAGTGGCAAATAGATTTGTATGTATGTGAAATATGAGGTGGACTCACTTTGAGTCAAGTTTTATTGATATTCACCAGTGAACTAGCTCCTTAAGTTACCAAAATATAACTTCTATTTTTATAATTTGTGCTAATTTGAGTTGAACTTTTCACTATACGAGGCACTTAATATAGAGAATATAGTTCGAAGAAGAAAACTTCTTAAAAACATTCTAATGTGAAACATATCGTTGAGGTTAGAGTCTTTTCTTTAATTCTCAAAAACAATTAAATGGATTTATAAACGTGTGACTCCAGGCTCATTATATTGTATTAAGCGAAACATTAAACTAACTGTGCTAGCAGGGCATTATAGACTTGATAGAAATAGTAATAATACTTAGTTTTTTAATATAGCATTCAATTTATATGTTGAGATATATTAATAACAGCTGGTACACGTGTTGGTTATCCCTTTGAGGACAAATATTTATGGGTTGAGATGAGCGGTATGTGTAGTTTTGAAACAAAAACAAAAGCTTTTGTGTTCCATTTCAAAATCTTCTTCTTCTTCTTCTTAATTGGCGTAGAAACCGCTTACGCGATTATAGCCGAGTTAACAACAGCGCGCCAGTCGTTTCTTCTTTTCGCTACGTGGCGCCAATTGGATATTCCAAGCGAAGCCAGGTCCTCCTCCACTTGGTCCTTCCAACGGAGTGGAGGTCTTCCTATTCCTCTGCTTCCCCCGGCGGGTACAGCGTCGAATACTTTCAGAGCTGGAGTGTTTTCGTCCATCCGGACAACATGACCTAGCCAGCGTAGCCGCTGTCTTTTAATTCGCTGAACTATGTCAATGTCGTCGTATATCACGTACAGCTCATCGTTCCATCGAATGCGTTATTCGCCGTGGCCAATGCGCAAAGGTCCATAAATCTTTCGCAGAACTTTTCTCTCCAAAACTCACAACGTCGACTCATCAGATAATGTCATCGTCCAAGCCTCTGCAACATATAGCAGGACGGGAATTATTTGTGACTTATGGCGTTTGGTTCTTGTTCGTCGAAAGAACACTTTACTTTTCAATTGCCTACTTAGTCCGAAGTAGCACCTGTTGGCAAGAGCAATCCTGCGTTGGATTATCGTATTCCTTATTTCGTTTGCCATGGTCGTCATCAAAAGCAGGGTCTCTCATCCAAGGCTTGTTGTTTCCTTTCATTGGGGGTGTTTTTTTACGTGGCGGGTCGCAAACCCAGCGCACAACCCTATGTAGGGGATATTTCGCCTTTTCACTTTAGCTCGCCTTCAAACGGATGTTCTTAGGCTACCCAGAGAATACTTGGTCAAAGACCGGAAGTCGTGAGCTGCTTGAGTCGTATGTAAAAGAATCGTTTCTGGTCACTCCCAAGTGAATGGCGATCAGAGAACTTTCCTCATTTGCGTCAACTTCTACACATGACTCCATTCTCCGACCGATTTCAAAATAGGTTTAATAAATATACAGCCAGACCAAAAATTACTTTTTGCGATTTAAAGTTTCAGTGTTACGACACACATAGGAGCATTTGGTCTCAAAAACCGGACAAAATTATTTAAAGTGATTTTATGAATGAAAATGAATAAAAAAGCATGGTTAAATACAATAATGCAATATATTAAAATAAAACAAGTAAGGACGGACAAAGTTCGTGTGCAACCGAATATTTTATATTGAATATATTTAAGTGGGAGGTAGTGCCGACCAGATTTTATCTATTTTTGCTCATCCCACATACTAAAAAAAAATGTTCCGTCGGTTTCATTTAGGTACCTTACATACAATCAGCAATCATGTGGAGCAAGTTCAAGTGGATGTCCGAAAATCTTGGTAATAGTTATATAGGTGGGGGGTTGTGTTGGAGGGGTCAAGTTTTCCCACAATTGTATCTATTTTAGGCACGAAGACACACTGTTATGAATAAAATATGTTCTGCAATTTTCATTGAGGCTTGACTCAAGTATTGGCGGATATATCTAACATAAAGTGACTAGAAGTTCTAAAATCTTTATATTAGGTATATGGGGGCTCAGGAAAGTATTGACCCGATTCAACCCATTTTTGACAGAATGAAATACTATTGTCAGAAAAGGATTCTGTGTGAATTTCAATTTTATATCTCAATCAAAAACACTAATTTCTAAAAATTAAAAAAAAAAATGTTATTTTAATGATTCATTGTTCTCCCGAAAAAAACATAATAATGCATTAACTAAATTAATTTTATATCGTTAGTATTAAATACATACCACGTTGTCCTGAATCCATAAAAAATATTTTCCTGAATTCCGTTCACGCAATAAAAAAAATCACTTGCAATTTCGAGAACAATGGAGAGCTTCGCGAATAAGCACGTGCGTTCTGAACAAAGTATAGGTTCTGACTACTTGTGTGGCAATATAGCGGCCTGAAGGTCATTCATTGAAGAGACGGTTTTATTGTGAACGGTTATATCCACACCCCCAATAAAAATCAATTTTGAAAACGAACCATCGATGAAGTTTGTAAGTTTCAATTTTGTCCGGTTTTTGAACGGGACTGATGAGTCAGGCGTTGACGCTTGCTGATCCTCGCACGATGATGAAAATAAACGGAATCTATATTACCAGGCGTTGATGCTTCTTGCGGCTGGCATTATGAAAATATGATCAAAGGCGGTGACGCTCGCTGATCCTGTGCCTGATGTTGTCGAACCGTCCTCGCCAGAGTGCTAGAAGGAATGTCGCACTCGAAGCATATAGCAGCACAGCGCAGCTTTCGTCAATCTGTGCGTATAATTTCATGGACGTATGGTGGGCATAAAACATCGTAGTGAGGTATATATCGTATGGTGAATAATGATTTTTCGGCGTTCAACATCGTTATATGTTGCGTAAATCATTGTTTGTCAAAAATTTATAAATGCCCCCTAAATACGTAACATTATCGCTATATAGAAAGCGGTTTCGATATCAAATATCCGTCCAGGACTGGCTGGCTGTGCCGTGAACGCACCTTTATTTAATTTATTTCTTAACCTATAGTACAAGATTCTTAGGTCTTATAGCTTACAACTAGTGATACCCATTTAATGTAATCTTCAGCTGACTATGTTCTATTTATTTATAGTTTTCACGCATTTTTTATATCGCTCTTGCAAGATGATCCTTCTGGAGGGCTAGAGTGCAGTAGTTTTGCGCCTAAGGGTTGTGTGTATTACCAAGCCTAAAAGAATATAACCATCCCTTTCATTAGGGATGTTTTTTTACCAGGAGGGTCCCAAATCCAGCACACAACGCTAGTGAGGTATTTAGAAAGAGGAAGGAGACAAGTTGAAATCCTTTCATGCAAGCTGTAACTTTAGTAAAAATTAAGACAAATCGCTGAAATGTGGCATACATTCCTTTGCCTCGAAAAAGGTCGAGTTCGAAGATGCAATCATAATTGTTTGGCGGAGAGCACCTGGGCCTTCGCTTGGCCTGCTCGGTACCTAAAACTTATAAAGATCGCGCGGACTAAATTAAGACATATATAGAATTTTCCCGTTTGGGGCTCGTCTGGTGGTTGCATTTTACGGGCGTTGAGCGGCTTGCCGCGGCAATGCTTCTAGTTAAAAAAAGGCTGGTTTTATGTCCGGCCGCGGTTGCTGTTGCTGCCGCTGCGCTCCTAAGTTTAATGTACATAACTCAGGCGAGTTCGGGCGGCTGATCCGGTGACGTCTACGCTTATTTGCAACGGGTGCACCTCGGCCATTATTGTAAGAAATTGCTTCCGGTGGTGGTTGTGTATGAAATCTGGGATGAAAACGGCGCTTGGTCCGGTCCGATGCGTGTGGCATTCCGCTGAAAACGTGTTTCATTTCGTTTATAAAGAATGAGCAAACGGTCTAGGATCGTGTTTATCTGGGGAAGTGGGTATTTTATCATTGCCTCTCGGTTAGCATAGCAAGATGATCGGTGGGTGCCGGTGTGCTTAAGCGTGTAGCGGTGAGAGGTTGGCCATCGATGGTGATAATCAGGTCTCGCTTCCTTAAGAAATCCATGCCTAAGATGACATGTTCCGAAAGCTCGGTAGAGCTTTTGATAAATAGTCGCGTAGACTTATTAGCCATTCTCTATTGAACAGGATACATTTTCGTGCTAGGTATATACGTCTGGTTAGCTATCTGAATGCGACGGGTCTGGCGTCTGGCCTTAATTTGGTGTTCCAGATGACGTTGATTCTTTACCGATATATCGAATCAAAACTTTCAAGAGCTTCCATCTGCATGCCTGCGACAAATGGGCAAATAATAACGGCCATCTTGTTTCATCTGGGTAGACGACTTTTGTACTGGGTTTGGATATCGGCTCGCATTGTGCATGTGTAGGACATTCAGTCTCGAGACATGATTCCGTCGCGTCCACAGCGAGAGCAAAATATGTCCACTGCTGGTTGCGACATTGGTGCCTTCGGTGTCCCGGCTGCTTACATCGCCAACAAACTTTCTCGCAGCAATATACCCCGTAAACAGTGATTTTCTAATTCCTTGCTTACTCTGCATAAGTCCACTAATTCGTAGTGTTAAGTTCTTCTTCTTCTTGTAAACCAAACATATAGGACAAAAAATTCTGATTATTTGTAGCTTTTACTGAACAGACAGTGAAAGTCAATTTAGGTTTTGTAAATTTTTTTGTTCTCTCTGGGAAATTGCTTGCGCTGGTGGAAAGTCTTACAAATGTCTGTAAATGTAAAAAAAGAACCGCTCAGCCTCGTAACATGGCGAACTTTTGAAACCATTGCAGCGCTTTAGAAATAGAAAAATGTTAAAGCATGTTGCCAACAGAAAAAACATTTGTTTGAAATTCATAATCATTAAAAATGGAAAGAGTCTAAGCACAAGTTGAAAAGTATATAAAAAGAAATCAAACAAACACTTGCAACACAGTTAAGACTAATGGATCGCTTTGCTTTCTTACCGTGCTGGTTGGAACGACAATGGTGGCGTTATCTTCCTCCTTCATTTCTGAAAACATTGCACTAGGTTAAAAGTTGGCATAGCGAATGCAGCGACAAGCGCCCTTCGACAGCGATGTGGTGTCGTCTGCATCGGTGACTAATCGGTCCTTCTTCAGCCAGTTCCAACTGGTCGTGTCCGTCTCAAGCGTGTATGCTGGATAATCTTATGATTGTGTGGGGGGCGCGGCAACCTTCTTATAGTATTAGTGACTGTTTCAGTTTTACTGATATTTTTTCAACGATTTTGATATTTCGATGTAAGGCTCTGATGCATACATTCTTTTTCGTAGTGAAAATACAATGGTAAAAGCCACGTTTCGTTTATAAATGTGTTAAGCGAAACCTTGAAAAATTAATTCATGGCTTTAACAAAATTATAATGCATCGCAAAATGTAAAAAAAAAATTAGTTATTTTAATGCAAAAAAACATAAAAATACCCTTCACATGCATTTCTAAATACAACTATGTGTTCAGTTTGTATGGAAAAAAAATAGTATATGCTGTAATATTCCGATCTGAACCATTTTTTTGGAGATTATATTATTACCTTAAGCAGTAATCCATGCCAAATTTCGTGAAGATACCACGTCAAATGCAAAACCTTTCCATACAAGACCTTAATTCCGACCGTTCGGTTTGTATGACAGCTATATGCTAAAGTAATCCGATCTGAACAATTTCTTCGTATATTACTTATTTATCTTAGAAAATAACCTTTGTCAAATGTGAAAGTTTTCCATACAAAAACTTGATTCCGTTCGACAGTTTGTGTGGAAGCTATATGTTATAGTGGTCCGATATCGACAGTTCCCACAAATGAGTAGTTTCTTGAAGAGAAAATGACGTTTGCAAAATTTCAAAACGATATCTTAAAAACTTTCTTCTGGGTGTTACAAACTTCGTGACAAACTTAATATACCCTGTTGAGAGTATATCAAATAATGCCTATAATCTAAAACTCACTCATACGCCATGACACATGTCGTCCAAGTATACTTACGTTCCGTCCTCTGAATAAGAGATAAATATTTTTTATTGAACCACACTTTCCTTTTAAGTTCTACATAAGGGAAATGGATAATGGGTAATTGATTTATGACCTCAAGAGACGTTAGTAAAAGTTTATTAATTTGATTTTTTCTACACTTGAGTATAAACTGGAGGTAAGGTAAAAAAACGAAAAATGTCTTCGATTTATTACTGTAATAACACTATCGTTAGATATTGTACATATTTTAATATTTTTTTCACCAAATATCATTTATCATGAAAAATTTGACTTTACCCTGACTATTTTGACTCTGTATAAATAGTATCGGAAAGTTCTCTATTTTGACTATATATATATTCACTATATATATACGAGTATACGAGTGTATATAATATAGATCAAGATCTAATGAAGTTAGTTGACTCAGATTATGCCAGCTGAAAATATTTGAGACTATCTACGAGTATCTAAATTTGAGGACGTTAGTTGACTCAATTGAAATAATTAGCCAAACATTATGCCAGCTGAAAATATTTGAGACTAGCAAGAATTACCACGAGTAATAATCGATCAAATTTGCGTTTGAGGACGACTTGTTTGACAGAGCTTCTAGATATAATTTTTTATTGATGTTTTATTTGACTAAGCCTATGGTATCAATATTAGATCATCTATGGGTAATGTGAGCCAAGTCCAAGTAGCATGTTGAATGTCCGTGTTGATGCAAGTAACAGACATTTTGTAGGTGTTTATATGACATCAATTATACCAGACAGGTGCAGAACTTTCTAGTTCAATTTCTCATGAACAATTTAGTTTAATTTTTTTCGGAGATCCGTAGAAAAGTTACAAGTCAGTGAAATCGTTATTAGTATAATACTTTTATTATTAAGCTTAGCAGTATTTTTCAACTATTTCCGAAAATTTTAATATATTTATATTATATATGTATGTATAAATATATATTTGTAGCAAATAGAATGTAAGCAAGTTAACTCTTTTTGAACCCGTGGTTGTCAACAGTATTCACCACGTATTAATCTCGCGGATCCTAAGCGTAATCTGGAAGCTACTTAGTAAATGCGATTGGATTAAAATGCAAACCAATGGCAGAGGTTGTACGCCTACCGAAGAAATACAAAGTAGAAAACATATCTGCCAGCAAAGCGTGCTTTAACGTCGTCTTAAATGTTGAAGAAATTTAAATGCGCAGCGCAGTTGCATTAAAAAAATTAAATGAGCAGAACTTAAGAACTTTGGCGGCCTACAAAGCAGCACCACCGATGTTGATGGGGTATCACTGCAGTTTTATCTTGCTGGTCTTGTTTTTAACATAATGCGTTTGTCATACTTTGTGACAAAATTTAAAATTTAGCTTTGATGGAAAGAAAGTGAGCAGTTTAAAGAAAATGATGTAATGAGTCGTTTACCCAACTGAATGGGAAAGCAAATATACTCTCCGTTTGCCCGTCCGACCGTCCGACCGTCTGTGCTTGCGATTGGTTGGGGTGGATTAGATGGCTGATCAAAGATCGCACGTGGACTACAATACGCAGTATCTTATGATGCCATAGAAAATAAGGAAGAGTTAGGTTTGGCGACTCCATGATCCAGGTGATCTGGTATGAACTCAAAGTGAATGAGGGTTTCCGAGTGTTCAGACCAGTGTTCTTTTAGGAACCCAGATCCAAACTCTCTGAGTCTAATGGCAACTTTCGCAACTATACACCCTCCGGCGATGTCCATGGGCAATATGTGCAGTATGGCGTTAAGTGCCATGGTTTGAGTAAACCTTAGTGCACCACACATGCTCTAGAGTTTCTTTGTAAGTTTATCACAGAAAGACTCAATAGAACATAATGAGCTTGACTTTGGTGTCGTAGAGCCAGAGGTTCACTTTCGGAGAGAGACGCCTACCTTTTGCCAATGACTCCTCTACAGCAGTACAAGGCAATAAATTTTTTGCTCTCTCTTCAATATTCAATTTTCATGAAAGCTTCCTATCCAGGATGAAACCTAGATATTTAACTGTGTCCACTGGTTTCAGATGCATGTCATTCATTCTGTACTGGCGATAATTTGAGTAAAACATAAAATATCTTGAAACTGCAAACCGCAATTTAGATCATTACTAGTAGTAGACACGTCTGTGCCAAGAGCAAAAATCTCCTAAACCATTCAATCAAAAATAACTAAATTCACTCAGGGCAAATCTTTCTGTGAAAATGGGTGAATTCGGATGATAGCCCTACCTACTCCCCATTTAACGATTTTACTAAAAACTACTAAAATTGCGATTAATACAATATATAACTAAGTGCGCCAAAAACATGAAATATTACATCCGAGACGATAAAAAAAAATAGTTTATAGGAGCCGAGACCAAATTTGGACGATGAGACCTACTAGACCGATTTGAAAAAAAATTCTGTAGGTAACATTATCCTGGCATTCTTATATTTCAATGCAAAATAAGCGAAATTAAACAACCGTGTTTAAATGAGTTAAGCCTCCCCTACATGTATACACCACCCTACATGGGAAAAACTGACGGACCCTAGTACAAAACACCACACCTGACAACACCACCATACTCAGCAAGTGGTCACCACACCACGATATCGTCCACCATCAAACTACCAAAAAAGGATCATCGCTCTCATTACGTCGTTTTTTCGATACCATCCCGCCCGCTGCGATATATTCGATTGGACAGATTCCGTTGTTAATATTTACGCGACACCTATTTTTATTAACACGATCATCCGAATGAGAATAGGGGCATTGGCGGAATATAAACTGCTCTACTTATGTATTTGTAATAGAAATAAGGTAAACATTAATAGCTTTATTATAAAAAATAAATTATTCTTTAATTCGTAACCGATATCAACCGCATTTTCACTTACATATAGTAGTTAACGCAAGTGTAAGTGACTCAAGTGTGTGCTTCCCACAAAGTTGGGCACCCACATATCAACTTTTTTCTAATTTCGTATACATAGTGTTACACTTACAAATCCAACTTACTATCACAACGTTTGAACAGGCCCCGAAATCTGCCGTTAGGCGACAATTGCGGCCTTTTCAAAATTAGCTGCTTAAGAAATCTATCGTATCGTATCGCCCTCCAATGCTGTTCCAAATGCCTGTGTGAAACTACCGAAACCGCGGTTTTTGTTTTATGTTTAAATGTCAAAAATCTGCAATTGTTTCTTGATTGTTGACTGTCGGCACTTGACTCTTGGCATGTCATAGCTGCCATCCAAGAGTCATCAGCTTATTTTCTTTCACCAACTTTTTGACACGTTCTGCATTTAGCGTTTACTTTTGAAAATTGCGGCGCTCCTTTGTTTTCAGTCACTACGAGGCTGTTCTTATTAATCAAAGCAAAACTTGTTTGGCAACCATGAGTAATATCACTTATGGATAAGCGCAATTTCGAAATAAGGAACAAAACAAATTTTTAAAACTGACATCGAAAATTTGCATTTCAAGGCGGCGGAGACAATTAGACTATTTGTTATAGCGCAACATTTCACCACCCACAAAATTTAATGTACATACATAAATATATCATAGACCCGCAAAGTTACAATAGCCAAAGGACAAGGACAAATCTTATAAGAACTATTACCGAAAATATAGAATGGATAAAATCGGATGATAACCTCGCCCACTTCCTATAGAACGTTATGGTTAAAAAATACTAAAAGCGCGATAAATCAATAACTAAATACGGAAGAGACATAAAATTTTAGTGCCGATACCGGACAAGATGGCTTTAAGGGATTAGGACGATGAGCGTGGCACCACCTACTTTTAGGTAAAATCACATATCTCAGAACCTGCTAGACCGATTTCAATCAACGTCAGTACGCAACATTCTTCTGACATTCTTATGTCACTTCCCATTCCCTGACACTTTCCTTTCCAGGGTACAAGCAGGAAAGCAGTTATTATAACGGAATAAAACTTTGCATGATTAATGCCTTTAGCTTTCGCCACTTTATGACCACAAATTGCTCAAATCCAACTGAAATTGTTCAAGCCCCTCACTGAATATTTGGTTCCCGATACCTATAGTTGAGTTTTTACCAAAAATGTGAGAGCAGTTGGACGAAAACTTAACCCAGCACTCGTATAACAAACATATACCATTCGGGTGACTTTTCTTCATATATGTAAATGGTAATGGTATATGAGGTATCTTAATGATTTATAAAATTTAAAATCATATTGTTAAGAATCATGTTCAACTATATATATACTTGGAAAACTGAATGTAAAATACACTTTATGATATTTGTCGTTTGCATTTAAAATTCAGTACTTGCACTGTCTACGAGTACAGTGAGGATTTTTCATACCTTTTGGAGTCAAGGCACGTAATTGCGTACCAGTAGTGGCCCATGGTGTTGATGTCAGATTCTTTGGTATAGCAATGATACAAAACAGAGAGAACAAGAAGAACGGCGAGAATCACGTTTGTTATTGTTATATTACTTACCTTCATCATTGTAAGTTAAAATATGCCTTTTTATTTTGTCAGCTTTTGAGGTTTCTTGATAGAATTTCTGTCGTGTTTAAGATTTTTTTACGTAATAATATATCTTGCGAAACAATTTATCATTAACTTTATAAAGTAGTTTCACTAGAATGAGTTATGATATGTAGAGAAAAAGTGTGTCCATAAGATGTTAGATCTTTATTTGTGGACTCAAATTCATTCTTACTTGTCTTTTTGTTGAGAGTTTGCAATTTCCATGTTATGGTGGTTTGCTTGGATATTTTATATGATTAAAGTACTACCACAATTATTATGCACAATTGAACATTTACTATTTGACTATTCCTCTTATCAATTTAGTTTATTCGATTATATATGTATGCATGCTTTTACAAATACATATGTTTTATTCCTTTTCACCTCCAATTTGCCTTGCCACATAACCACAATAGTCGTTAAAGCAAGTTATCAGCATTCTAAATTACATATTGTTGCCTCAATGTGCTAAGCATTATGCATTCGTGTATTATTTATTAGTTGTTATTTTAGTTTGAGCGTTAAATTTGTGCCTGGCGGTTTGCATAGACAAATTGTTTTTGTTGTTTGTATTAAATTAATCTGCAGTTTTGCTTAATTCATTGCGTGATAGTAAGTGATTTCTGAATAATTTTTACTAACCACTGAAGATTTTTCCAATAAAAGTGATATGATGTAAAAAAAATACACGAATTGTTAAAGAAATACAAATGTTTTTTATTTAGTGTGAAGTGCAATCGATACAATTAAGTTCTAAATATAATATCTTTCAAATGGCCTAGGCGACTTCTTTTGCAGGAACGAATTCGATAAACTAAATTTTCAAATACTTTTTCCCCTAAATGAAGTCGTATGCAATGAATAACACGTTCAATATTGAGTTAAAGAGCTTGAAGGGAGTTGTGTTTATTGTTAAAGACCAATGACTTCAAATAACCCCACAATAAGTAGTCTATTGATGTTAAATCTCAATTTCTTTAGAGGCCATTCAATGTCAGAATTATGCAGTCAAGATCAGCAGCCATCAGAACAAAAACCACACCAAATTGTTAATTTAGGTAAACGTGATGGTTGTATATGAATAATTTGTGGATTTTCTTAGCTACAAAATTGACAGTTTACCACAAAACTCAGATGAAAGTGAGTCTCATCGGAGAAGATGATTCTCTTAAAAAAATTGTTGTGACAGATTTTGATATTGCAATATTTTCATTACTTCGATCAGTTCTTTGTCTTATTGACACTTAAACATTATGTAATGAAAATTGACGAGTAGGCTTGAAATTATCAACAATACGAATAGTTACCACAGGTTGACAATTATTACAACCATAAAATGACAAAAGCACACGAAAAGTTGCGATTGAAGAGCGATTTCCTTGATAATAAATTTGAATAATTTGTGAACGTTGTTTCTGCATAACTTTCCATGATAAAATTTCAAACAATACATATTTTAAATATATGTACTATATACAACTGTGCCCAAAAAATAAGGTGACATTGTATTTATTTTGAAAATTCTTTATTTATTTTTCCAAATCAATTTCATCCCCTTCAAAGTAATCCCCTCCCGATGCAATGCACTTATGCCAACGGATTTTCCAATCTTCGAAACACTGGTTGTAGTCACTTTCAGGGATGACCTTCAGTTCCGTCTTCGCTGCGGCTTCAATCTCCTCTATCGTATAAAAATGGTGTCCCCGGAGCGGTCTTTTAAACTTGGTGAACAGCCAGAAGTCGCACGGCGCCAGATCAGGTGAATACGGTGGCTGCGGTACGTTACGGATTGAGTTTTTGGCGAAATGATCACGAATTACGAGGGCAGTATGGGATGGTGCATTATCGTGGTGTAAAAACCAAGAATTGTCTTTCCACAATTCCGGCCTTTTTAGGCGGATAGCGTTACGCAAACGACGCATAACGTTCAAATAATATTCCTTGTTGACTGTTTGACCGGATGGAAGGAATTCATAATGCACAACACCACGATAATCGAAGAAAACAGTCAACATGACCTTGACTTTTGGCACGATATTCGCTCGATTGATCGGTTGTTTCGGGGTCGTTAGCATAGATCCAAGTCTCATCGCCAGTTATAATGCGTTTCATGACACCCTGGTAGTCGGAAAGCATCGTTTCACACACTTCAACGCGACGCAAATTCTTTGCTCAACAAACTTGGACATCGCAAAAAACGAAAAACTCACTTTTAGCAGCTCACAAAACGACACGTATCTCAAACACTAATGAATATTTTGACATGAAATTTGACATAAATGTGATTGACAGTACTATCAACCTAAAAAAAAAAATTCTCCAAATCCTTCGACGCGCGCAATTTAAATTCAAATGTTATTTATTATTTTTTGGGCACAGTAGTATATTAAAAAAGTCGAAACGACACTTAAAAATCATATCGTCCTTATAAAAACAAGAAAAAACGTTAACTTCAGTTGCACCGAAGCTAAATACCCTTCACAGGTGCATTTCTGTTAGTAACTATGTGTTCAGTTTGTATGGAAGCTATTTGCTATAGTTAACCGATCTGATCAATTTCTTCGGAGATTACATTGTTGCTTTAGAAAATAACATATACCAAATTTCGTGAATAGATCTTGTCAAATGTGAAAGTTGTCCATACAAGAACCTGATTCCGATCGTTCAGTTTGTATGGCAGCTATATGTTATAGTGGTCCCATATCGGCCGTTCCGACAAATGAGCAGATTTTTGAAGAGAAAATGACGTTTGCAAAATTTCAAAACGATATCTTAAAAACTGAGGGACTAGTTCGTATATACATATACAGACAGACAGACGGACAGACGGACAGACAGACGGACATGGCTAAATCGACTCAGCTCAACATACTGATCATTTACATATATACTTTATAGGGTATCCGACTCTTCCTTCTGGGTGTTACAAACTTCGTGACAAACTTAATATACCTTGTTCAGGGTATAAAAACCCGGTGTAATATCGAACCGGAGCTATACGTTTTAATAACTTTCATATGTATGAGTAACATGGCATGATTCTTATTTTATATTACTCCACAATGTAGTTTATAATACATATGTATATAGTATTATTATTTAATATTATTTGATTAAACGTTTTTGGCTATTTGTTTCGATACGTCACACTCCAGACAGTCAAATATTCTTATCGACATAATCAGTGATTTCTACGCTACAAGTATTTTTAACACACAGTGACCGATATTTTCGGCAAAAGGTCAACTACACACATATAGAGTATCTTGGGGCGTGAAAAGTTTTGGTTCGATTTACGATTTTTTGTCATCAGGTGGCACACCTCTAATGCTAATAATCTAATTAATTCTTGATTTGTGTACTGGAAAGTTTCAAATGGAATTTAATTTTGTGTTATATGGGAAGTAGGCAGTGCTGTAGTCCTATTTCAACCATTTTTGCATTTTAATATAGGAGTATCCGACACATGACGGATTTGGTTGTAACCGGTCAGGCGAGTCTCGAGATATGTGCTTGCACCGAATAGGGGGCGGTGCCACCTCCATAGTCCAATTTCGAACACGCCTTCATTAAAGCCTTTTTCAACATTTCTGGGTTAAAGTACCTTTATAGAGGGAGTGAGAGGAGTTATCAGCCGCTTTCAGCTATTTTCACACTGTAGGTAAGAATTTTGATCATATTTACCGAATAATACCGTCAGATCTGGAATTACTGCGACAAAATCTATATAAATTTAGCCAGCTTAAAGCGATAATAAATATATCGGTCCGATTATTATTTGGGATATTTTCAAAAACGTATGTCGACTTATATCTATTATCCGCTGTTCGTTAGAAAAAAATATTAAGTGTAACCCCAGGCGTATGAGTGATATTAATATGGTCTTACGAAGTGTAACTTTGTGAATATTGAAAATGCAGTTCACAATAAACCTTGAATGAGGCAACCAATATTCACATTTGAAATTTCTTATATATTCATACACATATTATATATAACCTTTCGCAAATGTAGCATACAAATTCGCGTTTCAACTTTATTGAAATTAATTGCCTACGGTTGGCTTTCCACTCGTTTTCATCGCTGTAGTTGGTATTGGTTCGCGACTAACAAATGTAACTTCAATGTTTCTTTCCAGCTTTGGTTGCAACATCCATTACGAGGTAACAATTCAGCAACTTTTTCTCTTATTTTGTGCAGTCCTTTTTGCCTTTAGACTTTGAGACATTTATTTGTGTTAATGGGTATCCACTCATAAAATAACGAGCCTGGTAAAAGGTGAAAATATTGCTGAGTTGCTTAACTAGCTTAACTAAATGTATATGAGTGTACAGGATTTACAAACTGTACAACCATGATTGTGTATATATGGAGGAGTAAACTGAGTAAAAAAGAGAAGGGTATTTAGAGTAAAGTAACAAAAGATCGCATACAACGGCATGCAGAGGATTGCCACATATATTCATTAGGGTAACTGGTGCTCAATGTTTTGGCTCATTCTCGCATAGTCTACTTAAAGTGCAAATAGATGTTGGAATTAATGATCATTGTAAAGAAATTTTCTTAATTATTGGTTTGAAAATTTTGTAAGTAAATCTAACAAATATGTAAACTCTACTACTTTTTTGTTTCAAGAATTGGATAAAATTTATTTAGTTAATTTATAAATTTATAAACAGATTTTAATTAAAATAAATATAAGAAAACTTGACTTAGGTCGGCTGACTTTGGTCCATTTGATGTATGTGAGGTACCTTAATGAAAACAACCATGATAATAGTTAATTTATAACAATATAAGCATATAATATTATTTTTATATAATGATTTTTATATTTTTTGTTCAAACTTTTATGGTGAATATGTCGGTCAGTGTATGAGTTATATGTTATAAATTTATAGTGTATATATGTGACCTGGTCTACGAAAAGTGAGCTAACGTGCGAAAACTAGTTTTCTGGGAAAAGCTGTTAAAAATAATCGTCAGTTTCTCGTTATCTCATTAATTGTTCTCCTTTTTTTTGTCACCTAAGCCCCCTTTCCGTAGACCAGGTCACATATGTATGTATAATCTAACTTACTAATTAATCTCCAATAATGCCATCATTACTATCTTTTGGAAACTTTGGTGACATGCTTTTTCTTACCTGTTAAGCCAAGTATTACGCAGTTACTTCACTTCCAATCTGATCTAATGAAATGTCATGAAATTCTCACTGGAAAATCGATAAAGATAGCAGATTCTAACGCATCAGTCGACTTATAGATGGCACCACCAGGGGTCGCTAGATTCAAAAAGTCCTTTGGAACGCACCTTGTATTCCTGGTGTATGTATTATGATATAAAGTTTTTTCAATAACTTATCAATCATAAACAACCAAAGTTATTTGATTTTAATGTTCACTAACATATTATGCGAAAAAAATATTAGATTTATTTTAAGAATTCATTCACTTATCATTATCCTTTGTACATATAAACAGATGTAAGAAAAAGTAAGTTATCAAAGTGAAATACAAGTATACTTGTAAATCAGCAAAGTGAATAAAATTTTAAAGTTTCCATTTTTTTAAACAAAATAATTTCTTTTGTTGAGACCATATATCAAAGTATCTAATGAAAGTAATTTTAAAACAAAATATAAGTTTATTGCTTTTATAAAAGGAAAATATAAACTTATGCAGTAAATTGAAGTAGAAAAAATAAGTTATCAAATTTCGTGTAACTAATTGACCTAATCGTTCTTGCATGGAGTTGACAAACTTCAAGCTTTCATTTTAAGGAAAATTATTCTAGAATGTTCCAGACGCAGTCCTTCACATCAGTCAGCTTTTGGGGTTTCTCTTCAGCTATACGCATCTTAAGGATTGCCCAAGCATTTTCCATTGGTGACAAGTCAGGGCTTTGAGGAGGACATTTCAATGCACATATATTTTAATTTTTAGATGTCCTGTGATGACTTTTGCAGTATAAATAGTCCCGTTGTCTTTTAAAATATTTAAGTAAACTAAAGAGATAACTTTTCCTTCCAGGGTTACAATAATGTCAGGCTCATTCGCAGATAAGAATTCCCAAACCATTAGGCTCTTTTTCACCGACTTAACAGTGGGTGGAGTGCACTTGTATGATAGTTCTTGTTCAAGTGAGTGCCAAATTTAAACCATACCGTTGGAATAACGAAGTCTTATGCTTGATTCATCAGTCCAGATCACTTTATGCCAAAAATTTTGAGATTATAATATGTGCTCTTCATAAAACGTTTGTTTCAATTTTTAATTATGACTGAGCACTCCTCATTCATTTATTGTTTAAAATTCACCATTTCCAAAATTTGTATTTAATTTACTGTAAAAAAACCGCCTCAATATTTGAAAAAATTAAATAAAACTAATAAGCTTTACTTACCAATTCAATTTCGAAATTCATAAAATAAAGAATTCTTGCCCTTCAATGCTTTTTTTGTAATTTATTTTCAAGTTTTAATATGAAAAATATTAATTACTGCACTTGATAACTTACTTTTTCCACGCTTTGTCACTGAGTATATTTATAAAATGCCACGCAGATCGCCACTAGAATCATCAATCGCGAAACACAAAAAAATTATATTCGATAAAAACAATGGGAGGGATAACTTACTTTTTCTACCCACTGTATCATTCATTATCAATCTACGAAATCGTTAAAATAAAATGAGCTGTGCTTGGCTTTTCAAATAGCACTCAGCTCTGGTTTGATTTTTCAAATAGGCTATTAGCTTGTGATGGTCAAATAAAACACGCCTACTATTATTTCTATATGCAATAAGGCCTAAAAGTATACGTAATAGAAATCATCACAAAAAGCGTGTCAGGATCATGACTTTGTACTTATATGCATATGCTAGCATATTATAGGTACTTGTAATGATCTAGAAAGAAATCGACATGCACGTTTTCCTAATATCACCTATTGAAATCAACATATGTCTTCAAATATATACATACATATTATATATGATAGTCTACTCTGCGTATACTGAACTTTGCTGATTTCAAGTGCTATAATTTTGGCTTGGATGTCAACGAAAGTGGCACAAGTGCATTTATGATTGCTTTATGTCATATTCACATTTATTTAGAAAAGTGGTGTGTACGAATTTATACATAGCAACATATATCCTCACTAAGGTTTCATATTATTCACAGTATACACTTATGTAAGCTAGAGTTGGTCACATTAGCATTAACGTAAACATTTGTTATAAAAACGTATATGTATATATCAAAAAAATATATACTTATGCATCATACAGCTTTTCGGTTATTTTTCTGCATGCTCGGCAGCAACACTTTGTTTGCTTGTTATGATAACGAGCCTGCTTAACTGACAGTTGGCTGTCTGGCAGGACAGCATCACCCCCCTAATCGCGAAATGTTGTGAGTGTAAGTAACGAACATGAGTTTCAAGCATGCATTAACAAACACACTTAACTGACTGGTTTCAGCTTTTGATCTTTCAAGTAAAAAAAATTATAAAATTAAAATTTATTCAAGAAAATAAAATGCACTGATTTCATGGTTAATATGCATTTGAACAAAAAGAGGAATAACTAAGGTTAAATAAAATATCTGAAATTGTTTGTAATGTTTGGAAAGCGAGATTATGTAATTAAGGATTTAACCAATTTAAATAAAATTTGACCACAGTCACTTGCTTTTGAAAAACAAACCTATTTTTCATTTTTACTTCATGAAATATATATCAAATTCAATTGAATATAGAAAGACAAATTGTATCAGGACGTGATATCTATTGGTTCTTTAAATCGCAAAATTGCTTCCCGACGCAGTTTGATATTTTGCACTTAACGTAAACGTGGAATGCTGATCAAAACTAACCACATAAATGGATCTAATTATCGCTTATCCAAAGCGATGGCAGTGATCATTATCAGTTGAAACATTTCAAGAAAGTCCCATTTTATTGAAAATTAAATAATTATAAAAATGACTCCAATCAATATAGAGTAAGTTTTTCGTTTTTCAATCGAAAAACTGATATTAGACTTATTATCCTTTAAAAATAATACAAATGCATATTTCGAATTTACAGATTTTTGCTTATGTTTCCAAATTCCGTTTTATGTCTCTATTCCCTGTGATCTGAAGTAAGAAAACAGAATTGTAAATAAAATGTTTAAGAAACAAGTAAGGAAGGGCTAAGTTCGGGTGTCACCGAACATTTTATACTCTCGCATGGTAAAGTGATAATCGAGATTTCATAATACGTCATTTACATATTTTTCAAATACTGTATTTTTGTAAAGTTTTATTCCGCTATCATCATTGGTTCCTAATGTTTATACTCGCATTATACAGAGAAGGCATCAGATGGAATTCAAAATAGCTTTATATTGGAAGAAGGCGTGGTTGTGAACCGATTTCACCCATATTTCGTACATGTCATCAGGGTGTTAAGAAAATATTAAATACCGAATTTCATTGAAATCGGTCTAGTAGCTCCTGAGATATGGTTCTTGGTCCATAAGTGGGCGAGGCCACGCCCATTTTAAATTTAAAAAAAAAAGCCTGGGTGCAGCTTCCTTCTGCCATTTCTTTCGTAAAATTTAGTGTTTCTGACGTTTTTTGCTAGTCGGTTAACGCACTTTTAGTGATTTTCAACATAACCTTTGTATGGGAGGTGGGCGTGGTTATTATCCGATTTCTTCCATTTTTGAACTGTATATGGAAATGCCGGAAGGAAACGACTCTATAGAGTTTGGTTGACATAGCTATAGTAGTTTCCGAGATATGTACAAAAAACTTAGTAGGGGGCGGGGCCACGCCCACTTTTCCAAAAAAATTACGTCCAACTATGCCCCTCCCTATGCGCGTTCACTTTGATATCTTTATTTATGGCTTAGTTATGACACTTTATAGGTTTTCGGTTTCCGCCATTTTGTGGGCGTGGCAGTGGGCCGATTTTGCCCATCTTCGAACTTAACCTTTTTATGGTACTTAAATACGTACCAAGTTTCATCATGATATCTCAATTTTTACTCAAGTTACAGCTTGCACGGACGGACGGACGGACAGACGGACGGACAGACAGACAGACGGACGGACAGACAGACATCCAGATTTCGACTCTACTCGTCGCCCTGATCACTTTGGTATATATAACCCTATATCTGACTCTTTTAGTTTTAGGACTTACAAACAACCGTTATGTGAACAAAACTATAATACTCTCGTTAGCAACATTGTTGCGAGAGTATAAAAACATCATAACTCTAAACAATACTCGGTCACGCATAAAAATTGCTTTATTGCAAAGATAACCTCAAAACAAACATAAGGCAACAACTCGACAATGACTTATTACCGGCAATCTACCAACCAGAGAAAAAAGAAATGTAAGAAAAGAGCAGCATAAGACAGTAATAACAGGACACAATGACAGTGAACCACAGATAGTCTGCAACGACAAATATGGTGCCAATAAAATAGCTGAGGTGCTGCTGATTCGCAAAATAACATTCTTAAATCAAACAACTTATGAATCATGGAGAAAATAAAATATGCGTACAACAACAGGATATCGTTCACGAAGAATATGAAGCGAATATGTTCAGGTTGTCCGATAGGCAGTAAATAACCCCAAAAGAGAGAAACAAAACATTTTGTAACGATAGTTGGTATAAATGTATTTTGCAAAAAAATAATGATGGAACATTAAAATTGCAATGAATGCAGTCTTTTGCACTCACATATGCATATACATGAAACGTGGACAGACGGATTACATGCAACTTTAACTAAACGTCGATCGAGTGCAGCTGTAATCAACTCTAAAAATTGTATTTGTTCTATGAATTCGTTCTAGCAGAACCGGAATTTAGCCTAATTAAGTAAAGTTATGGGCGTTTGTGACTCCAATCCAAATAAGTTTTTAACATTCTCTATTTTAGCTATTGACCGTAATAAATAAAGTTCTTTTACTGCAAGTGTACATATAGTAATAGTATTCGAAAAGCGACTAAAATATAGAGATCCTTTTACTATATTTCTCCTAGTCAAAGTTTTAAACCCATTGTCACTCACGTGTACCACAGATTTCCCTGTTCTATCTGGATCAGTAGACGGAGTATGTACCTCTTCTTCTTTACTGGCGTAGACACCGTTTACGCGGTTATAGCCGAGTTAACAACGGCGCGCCAGACGTTTCTTCTTTTCGCAAGATGGCACCAATTGGAGATTCCAAGCGAAGCCTGGTCTTCTACCCCTGGTCCTTCCAACGGAGTGGAGGTCTTCCTCTTCCTCTGCTTCCCCCGGCGGGTACTGCGTCGAATACTTTCAGAGCTGAAGAGTTTTCGTCCACACTTACAACATGACCTAGCCAAAGCGCAGCTGCAAATGCTTTTAATTCGCTATACAATGTTAATGTCGTCGAATAAATCTTTCTCAGAACTTTTCTTTCGAAAACTCCTAAGGCTGGCTAATAGATGTTGTAGCAGGACGGAAATAATAGGTGACTTATACAGTTTGGCTTTTGTTCGTCGAAGAAGGCTTTACTTCTCAATTGCCTAATCAGTCCGTAGTGGCACCTGTTGGCAAGAGTTCTGCGTTGGATTTCGAGGCTGACATTGTTGTTTATGTTAATGCTGGTTCCAAAATAGACGAAATTATCTACAATTTTAAAGTTATGACTATCAGCAATGACGTGGTAGTCCATTTGCTTTGCTTCTTTGTCCAGTTTGGAGAAAGCAGAACTAACGGCGCGTGTGTTGAGGCTAATGATTGGTATTGCTCAATCCTCAGTTTACTTAGCCGTATTAGTTTTGCAGGGGATATCAAATTCAGACATCACATAGAGCTACTTTTCGTTTAATCGTCCACACAATACGCTCGATAGAAACTTATATGCGATATTGCGTAGGTTTATCCCACGGTAGTTGGCGCAGATTATGAAGTCTCCCGTTTTGTGGATTGGACAGAGCACTCATAAATTCCAATCGTAGAGCATGCTTTCATCCGACCATATTTTACACAGAAGCGATGCATGCTCATTATCAGTTCTTCGCCGATGTGTTTGAATAGCTTGTCCTGCAATTCATCAGCCCCCGCCGCTTTGTTGTTTTTCAGACGGGCAAGTGCTATTCGAACTATCTTCATGGAAGGAACAGCCACCCGATATATCTGGTTTTTGATACCGATTTACATAATACCTTATATTCGACACTTATTAAAAATATATTAAAGATTGTGCCTTCACTTAATGATCCATACACAGATACCCATACAATCAATAAAAAATTAGAAAATGATGGCATAGTGAAAAGGGAGTTTAAGCAAAAAGTCACTTTAGGGTATTCAGAGTTACAGAAAAATTTTCATCATTTGGAGAGGAACGATTACACTCATTAGAAGAAATTTTGAATTGAGTATTATATTAATAATTTCATTGAACCCTGATTTTTTATTGTAAACTGAAAGGGCCTGATGGAATTCGAACTGGCGAAAATTCGATAATTTAAATTGATCCAGTAAGTAATTAGGTGTAACATTTTACCAAATTGTGGGGAGTGCACGACCGACTCGCCCTGCTGAAACTATTTAACATAGATGTGCTGGATTATGGCTCATCTATGATTCGCCAATAATTAGTGAATAATTTGCCTGTAGTATTGTGGTATGTCCTTATAATACTTTCTTAAGCATGCCCCTTCTGATGGTGACATTTTCTGTTTACCAGATAGCCCAAAGAACTTTTCAGGATTGCTCACAAGCGGAACTTACATTTAGTTTCTTTAAAATTAACAAAACAAATTATACATTTAAGAAAATTCCCACATTAGTTTCTTAAAAATAATGTTCAACAAATAATTACATTCAGAGACATGGCATTATGCTGTGAAAGAAACACTTTCTGAAATTTTAGTTTTTATTTTCTCCTTAAACGTAAGTATTAGAAAGTATTTGCCGAATATTATATTATATACATACATACATATATACATATATATAGTGCTGAAACAATATGTGATTCAATTACTGCTCAACTGACAAAATTGAATGACTATAAAATAAATATCAAGTCCAAAACCTTATCCGATTTGTCAGGCAGCTATGCATGAAACAAGGTAGGAGCACGTGCTTAAGGTGATTACAGTTGACCAACGGTGATTAGTATATGGCCAGAGAATAGATTGGTTTACCATTTCATGTGCAGGAATTACTAGACAGCATATGTCATTTCGTTTGGCATACAATATAGACTATTAAGAAAATTAGGGCAGTGAGCACAATTTGCGTATGGACTTATAAGTGTATATGGGTATATTCGTAAATTAGGCACTAGAAGTTAATGTGAGCAATTTGTTAGTTATATTTAATGTCTATTTAAGTTTAGTGAGAACGAAAAATGATTTCCAGGAAATGAATTTTTAAAGTATTAAAAATGTTAAAAATTATTTTCACGCGGTTAGGTAGCGCCTGCTACTAGTTAAGATTGATAAATTGAAATAAAAATTTTAATTTCATGATATATAAGAGTAAGCCACATTCCAACTGCTGAAACAAATTTAATTACATATATTATAGGTACTATATCTCTTCAATTCCCATGTCCAAGTTAGCAAAAAAAAATATTATCTCTTTATATAAAACAGTTTGGGTACATTTGGATACAACAAAAAAAATATAAAAAATATGTAACCTGCCCCTATTTTTTTTATGGGGGTGTCACCTACAGGTGACACTGGGCATTGGGCAATGAAACTCCAAAAGACTGGCGTTTTCTTTCGGTAGGAATAAGGCTTCAGTTTTATTATGATAGGTAATCTTTATTTATGTACTTATTACAAAAAAATTAACACTTATTTATTATGAAAGTTGTACCAGCATTTTACATGCAAACCAATATTACACTTGGCACACACATTTTTTAGTGCGTTGGTGGCAAAATCCGCATCTTCGTTGAGAACAGTCGATTTGCGAGTGATCATCCGCACTTCCTGCACTCCTCACCTCGAAAGGCACTCTCATCTGCAAAGGAACACCACAAATGGAATTGCGGGTGGGAGATTTGCCATATTTTTGCAGGTAGATAGTTGCCACATTTCGACGGAAATCGCAGTAGGTCCAGTTGTTATCTGAATTTCTTTTGATTAGCCATGCATTTTGGCAACTTGCATCTAAGCCAAAAGCAAAGAGCGGGTACCACCACTTTTTTGCCGCGAAGAGCTACCTCATGGAGTGAACGTTTTCGTCAAAACGGTCTACTCCACCCATGTACTTATTGTACATATTGATAATGGCAGGCAATCAACTTGAATTTTAGCCCGCTTTTTTGTCCACAAATCCACCTGATCCACTTTTGTGATGGGATCTAATCCATGGCAGTTGGATGCAATGGTGACGATACTATTATCATGCCATTTAGCTGCAATAACTTTCCTCCGAAGCTTTTATGACATAGCTTACCTCTTGGCTCTTTTTCATATCCTTTGAGTTTGGCAAATTGCAGTTCTCCAGTCGATTTTCCTGAACAGTACCTGTGTTCTCAACATTGTGCTCTCGCAAATCCTTTAGCAACGGTAATCCAGTAAAAAAATTATCAAAATATAACGTTGTAAGGTCCTCTAACTCAATTGATAATAGAGCTCTAAAATAACGCGCTCCTAGGCTAACTCAGACTGCATTTTCAGGCCAGGGCCGGACGCCCTGAAAAAGCTCCCCAATTGACCAAATATCCATGTCGTGTAGCTGCTGACCAGAGCTTGTAACCAAATCTTATTGGTTTTCCAAAATATGTTGCTTTGCCATGCCTTCCAAAGTATGGTACTATAGTTTCATCTATGGAAATGTGTGAAGAACCAGCTGGGAAATTGGCAGTAAAGTTTACATTTAGTTTCGTGAAATATTGTCGAACTTTAGCGAATTTGTCGTTGGGTTGCAAGGATGTACTATCTGAAAGATGAATGTACTGCTGAATTTCAAAAAATCTATTCCGCCTTATACTAGATGCCACTAGTTCATTGTGCGTGTCACTTTTTATTTCCCAGAACACTCGCATGTACTTTGGCGTCAAATATCCCGTAAGTAGCAATTCACTAGTCACATTTAGAGTGTGATTTCTCTGCAAAGCATACAAATTGCTCATATCGGTTATGAAATTTACTATGTCGTCGCTATAGAGCAATTCAAAACATTCGACGGCAGACATCTCCTTCTGAGAGTTCAAGAAAACTTCTTCATCAGAGTCTCCTTTACCGCAAGTAATAAAAGAAGTATTGCTGACATTTCTGTACTATTTCTTTATAGTATTTTCCTTTTTCCTTTTTTTTCGGTGCTTCTTCCCCTTCTTCTTCCAGATTATCTAAACAATTGTCTCCAGAGATGGAAGGTCTCTTTTGTATTTCTACTTAAGATCGAAGCATGCGACTAGAAAGATGAAGAATATTAGCTTCATTTTCATCCCCACTGTCTTCGTCCGTTACCGCACCATCATCAGGAGGAAATAAAATAATATCGCCTGGGTCGTCCCCGGCCTCCAACTCCTCGGAAATTTCATATAACGTCAACCTGTAATACGTAAACAAGCTATAAAGCAACATCACCGCATAGCAACAAGCCCTATTATAAACAATACTCTTCTTATTATTTACTTATAAATTCAAACAACAGTAAAGTTATTATAATGCCCAGTGTCACCTGCAGGTGCCACGGCATATTTCAAAGTTAGTAGCAATGATATGACAAGTTATTTTTATTGTAAAATATATTTGTATTACAGCTTATATATATTGGTTATTATATGTAAAAACAAAATAATCAATACTTACGGTCTAGGCATTTTTATTTCAAAACAAATGAACGAATTTGACAAATGCCCGTTTGACTAGTGTTGCCAAAAAAAAATAATAATTAGTGTTATTAATAGGCTTTTATAAATAGTGGCAGAATTTAAAATTAAATTTCCGTGTGGTAGAAAAAAAATATCAAACTTGTGTCACCTACAGGTGACACTGGGAATTGAAGAGATATATTCAGTATATATATGGGCAGTACGTGACTTTTGATATATCTTCCTAAACGCATCACTGAAAGATAACAAATTTAAATTACATTCAAAAAACTTTAAGGTGAGTGAAAACAAAAGCTAAACTGCAAAAATTCAAAAAATTTGTATCATTGATGAAGTAATATTCAATGTATATTAAACAACTCCTGCAAGAATGCTATAGAGTGTAAATTTGATATGGGGTTAATTAAATACTAAATAGAAATTATTATAATTATTGCAAAAATAGCCAATTATGTAAATCATATGGTTTGTAAGTAATGATTTCAATTAAGGGACCGCGGATTTCCTG
>NC_065923.1:43844977-44010248 GCF_024586455.1 Bactrocera neohumeralis | reverse complement strand
CACTCCCGAATAACTCAGCAGCAACAGATGGCGTCACTTTCGAAATCCTGGGTTGCGATTGCCCCACCCTTAACCCATACCGAGTTGGACTATTGCGGGTCATTCATCTTTCGCCGTGGAGGAAGGTGAGTCACTACAATGAACAAAACTTATGGGACGATTTTTCATTTGTATGGCTACAAAGGCCGTACATATCGAACTTGCGGAAAATTTGTCAACTCAGGCATTTATAGATGTGTTTGATCGCTTCGTAAGCCGATGGGGATGCGATCCTTTATAACGACAACGCAGCGCAATTTGTAGGGGCTAGTCGAGTTCTATATCAAGACCTTCAAAAGTTGGAGAAAAGCTTTCACCAAAGCGTTCACCAAAAACCATCTCTATCGCACAATTGGTCGGCAAATTACGGTTCAATGAACGCTCTTTGAATTCTAGGCCACTCGCTCCTCTTCACGATTATCCCAGTGGTAGTTGCGACCTCACCTGGCGACTTCCTCATTGGTCGACCGCCAAGCGAAAACTTCGTAGTAGGGGACTTTTCATTTATTCATTGCGGTGAATAGCAAACTATAGAGAATGTAAGAACACCTGCATTTCTATGCAGACGCAAACATCCTAATATTTGTTCACGTTGACCGCATTCATTTTCTGCAAAAAAACGAATGGTTTGAACAAAGAGATTTTCTGCAGTCGTCATGCGGCCTTTCATCCCAACTTAACAGCCATAGGCTCTCAACACATCTGCACGTAATGCGTGCTGTTTCGATGCTGGTGCAAAAGACTCTACCACCAAGCTACCATATGTTCTCTGGGTCACGCTCCACATCCATATGTATATGTACATACATCCAACCTGCATTTGCAGCTTTTGTAATGCTTCACCATTCTTCTTTCAAATAAATGTAGGCAGAAATACCAAACTCATTTATTTTCATTTTCAAACTTTCATAGCTTGCAAGACGGTTTGCTGCCAATGTCAACCGTCAAACGTGAATATTTTACCCGCATATTTTCTTTTATAATCACCTTCTATGTAGTTTTGTTCACCTAACGGTTGTTGTATCATCTAAAACTATTCGGGATAGTGGGCCTTGCCCACTTTTAGGTGAAATCATATATCTCGAGACTCGTTTGACCTATTTTAACCAAATTTTGTACGTATCATTCCTCTGACATTTCTGTGCAACCACCCGCATGTAACACATTTTCAAATTCCATCTAACTCTTTCTTGTCCAGTTTCCAACAAAAATTTTCAAATCCCTAGGTACCGAATATTTGGTCCTGACTTTTTACAATAACTAACAAGCTTTTTGTACCTGAAAGTATTACCCTGACTTTAATCCTTGCAAGTTGCAAGAGTATAAAATGTTCGGTTATACCTGAACTTAGCCTTTCCTTACATCTCCAAGTTTTCTGTAGTCGTCTGCATGGCAATCTTCGCTAGACATAGTATGGAAATCTGTTGTCTTTATGTGTAGCTATATATGTATGTATATAGTATTTATGTGTATTTCGGAAAATATTGGTGAAATATTTTTGTCCAGTTTTGTATGCTATTAATCAAATTAAACTGTATACAAGAATAGTTGCAGAGTCGCATCTCTCGTTCTTCTTTAATTATCTTAGAAGCTTTATGATAACTTTTCTATCTCTATGAGTTGTTATAGTGTATTTACGTTTTATAATAATTCGAAAGTCACGTCAAATATACATAGTTTTGCAAATCGACAAGCTCGTTGCATTTGCCGGTAGGAGGAAAATCATTTTGCCCTATCTTTCGGCAGCTAACCGTCTTTGTGTTCTGTTATTAGTGTCTTCGTTTTCTTTTCTTTTTAATTTCTTTTCGATTAATCACTTATTATCGATTCTATCATTGCCTTTTCTGAACAAATTTCTGTTTTGTGGCTATCTTGGCAATAAACCAACTTTTATGCGTGACCAAGTTTCTTTACGTTTATGGTCCTCTTCTTACACATTTTTAAGATTTAAGTGGTAAGTTATATTCAGCATTGATTGAATAAGGAGCATAAAATGATATTTACAAGTACAAAGAAAGTGCTTTAATGTGGAAATAGGAAATTGCTGGATTTAAATAAATAAATTTCAATGATTTTTCCGCCGGTAAATAAAAAAGAACGGCACTGATTTATTTTTGGACTCCCAAAAAAAAAAAATAAGTCAATTATTTTTTAAACTGCAACTTCAGGTTTTACAATAATAAAAATATATTCTAATCCTTCAGAGATTAATGAAACCCACGAAAATAGACCAAAGCTGATACAAATGATGTTCTAGGATCATCTCAATGAGGAAAAATGACGTTTGTTCTAAGTGTGTTTATTATTTTTATGTACTATATATCCATAGCCTGTACACTTGGACCAAAGCTTTTCTTTACATTTATTATTCTAAGGTTTCGTCTGATATCAGTTTGCATACAGCATCAATAGTTCCAAGACACCAACTGATTTCATTTATCATATGGGTGATCTACGACCTCGGTTGAATTCCGTACCGTCGATGTTCCTTGATGGGTTTCATCACCCAAAAATTTTAAAGTTGACCGATAAATCGTTAGTGACTTAACCCTGTTTAGGTTGCAAAAAAATAATCTCTTGAAATGTGCGCGATTTAACTCCATTTTTTGGATGAGATAAAGTTACTGAAGGCAAATTGTAATGTAATAGCGGTCAGGCGGTGTATCAAAACATCAAAATGTCGATAAAATTTGAAAACATTTGAAAATCGAGTAAAATGCAAAAAGATAATGTCTTACAGAACCATACCATACTGGAAACAAATTACTACAAATTTTCAGAAGCACCACAAAGCACAGCAAGTGCTGCAAACTCAGTGAAAAGGAACTGAAACATTATTTTTTGACCCTTAAAGACCTAATCGAAGAATTTTTATCTACGCCAGGAAAAGTTTCTATCCTCGACCTAATCGAAGACAATTTATGAGGTTCTGCCAGGGTAGTCTAAAATTCATGTACTATATGTATAAGTTAGGTATATCAAAGGTATTTAAGGTTGTGACTACTTGTACTTTCTATCTCTGGTATTTTTGAGTAAGAATATTAAATTGTTGATAAATCTTAGACTTTCTGTTAGAAATCGTGTTGACACCTGAAATCATAATATACAATTCTAAATCAGTTGCTGCAGGGGCAGCGTTGCAGATGACAGTTAAATAATTGAATTTGCTGCATTGCAACTTAAGTGTTGAAAGCATGCTTCATACAATTATGTAATGCGTGTACAATTGTATGCTCTTTGTTTGAGGCAAGCTCAATAAGGGCTGATTTCCGTTTCTAAATTCGCAGATTCTATTCTTCGCGCAAAGTGTATTTGACATACTAGCGTAAAGTAGTGAAGTACTCATTGCCTCAGTAAAATATCAATATCATTAATTTTTAAGAACACATTAGCATATGATCATTAGGTATCTTCTTACTCAAGTCAGATATCGTGATAAGCCGCAATTACTTTAATACTACTTTAATACTAATTAACTAATTAATAACTTTCCAAAATAGACTAAAAGGAGAGGTGGTCAGTGGTGTATAAAATTAAATTATATTATACATAATTACATACATATGTATTTGCACTTTGTACTCTTTATACTTCTTCGTAAGCTTACTTCAAACCTGTTCAGATTATAAGGTACAAGTATTCGGCGAAATATTTTGTAGATTAGTAGTTCAGTTTCTGACTGTGACAGAATGAACCAGAAAAGTGTGTTAGTTCAGTTCTAAGGTAAATAGATTTAAACTTTAAATCTATTTTAGTAACATACAAATGCCAAAGTAATTTCTTTTCAATTTACAAAAAATGATTAGCGAGTGAATCGCTAATAGAAAAAACTTCTTCGATGTTGGTTAAAATAATATAACAAGTTTAGTAACTCTGGTATAGGGTATATTCAACAGTCGTTTAAATCTTTAACTAATTAGATAAAATCTTTAAATTAAATCATCTAAATACAAGGCAGGCGTCTGTATATATCCGAAGGCTACTAAAACTACTCAGTCGCACTCTGAATGTAAATGGTATTTACTCAATGGCTCTCTTCACTTTGCCGTTTGCATTTAAAATTAACTACTAGGGTCACACTGATCACAGTGACGCTTCTTCATACCTCTTGGTGTGAAGGCACGCAATTGCAAACAAGTAGTGGCCCGTGATGTTAACGCGATGTCCTTTGGCATGACAGTGAAACAAAAAGATTACTTCAACAACCGCTGCCATGCCGCCTTCTCTGTACGCAGGTAATTACGAGAATAGCTAGAAGACAGAAAGGGAGGAACAAGTTTATAATTATTGCATTGTATTGCTTGAATATTGTAGGTTAAAAAGCTACCATTTCGTTTTGCATGCTTTTGTGTTTCGCTAAGCGTTTTTGTTGTCGTCAAGAGTTCTTGATTACATTACACTAGAATTTAACAATAGTGCTTTCTGTGCTTGAAGTACTGTGAATTGAAACCAATGGTACAATTATACGCTAAAGTTTTAAAGAATAGTATCATTGCTATTGACAAAACTATTCTTGCTGACAAAACTAAAGTTAATATACTTTATTTCTTTAAATTCAATAAGAATTTCGATACTTAAGTTTCCAAGTTATCAGGACTATACCGAAACATTTAAGCTTCAGCATATTTGAAAATAAATTAATCAATATTAAAGGCGTTTTGTTATAGTTGGGTAACTATATTTTAATTTTATAATATTATATTTTCTAAATCTATTATATTATTTTCTTGCACCTAGAATGAAGTAAATACACACAAAAAATACACATTATTGCTTATAAAACTGAGCCATACGTTATTCATGCATTCAGAGACCCTATAAAGTATATATATAAATGATCACTATATTGAGCTGAGTCGACTTAGCCATGTCCGTCTGTCTGTCTGTCCGTTTGTCCGTCTGTATATATACGAACTATGTAGTCCCTTAGTTATTAAGATATCGTTTTGAAATTTTGCAAACTTCAAAATTCTTTCCAAGAAGCTGCTCATTTGTCGGAACTGACGATATCGGACCACTATAATATGTAGCTGCCATACAAACCGAATGATCGGTACCAGGGCCTGTATGGAAAACTTTCACATTTGACGTGGTATCTTCACGAAATTTGACGTGGATTACTGCTTAAGATAATAATGTAATCGACGAAATTAATTATTAAAATCGGATTACTATAGCATATAGCTTCCATACAAACTGAACACATAGTTACTAAAAGAAATGCACCTGTGAAGGGTATATTAGCTTCGGTAAATGTAAATTTGCGTTATTAAACTTTTCAAAATAGATCTTATTTCACTTCCTAACTGACTCATCTGTGCGTATTGTAGCATATATTGTATTTATTGTTTTCCATCTCACATTTATTCTCATTTCTGTATGCTTTATAGTTACTCGTACACTGCGCCTTCACTTCATCTTACTATTCCAGAGCGCGAAGGTTTCGTTGCCTATTTCACAATTGCACTTATCCTTGAGCGAGATTACCAAACAAGTTTCATTTATCTCTGTGCAATAAGAACAACAACATAGTGTCAGGATATAATAGAGCGCCGCAATTATCAAAAGTTAGCATGAAGTGCAAAAAGTGTCAAAAAGTTGATGAACAGAAGTAAGCTGCTGTCATTTTGATGGTTCTTTTGACGGGCCAAGAGACAATCAAGTGTGAACAATCAGGAGTCAGCAGACAAAAAACATTCACGCGTTCGTGATTTGACGGAAACGTTTCTAACAATAATCAAGACAAAGAAAAAAAGATAGTTTTCATAAGCAACTTTTAAAGGGTAAGTTAAGATTGCGTAGAGTAGCAATTTTTTAGAATTAAATTAATAAAGCCACTAAAATTATTCCTAAGAAATAATTGAGCTAGCAAACTACAACGCAATTTTGCATAAGTTCCGTGGCAAAGTATACTCATTGTTTGTAACACTTAAAACTAATCAACATAGATTTACACGTAAATGACCATGATACTTAGAGTTTTTTCTGTCTGTCTGCTCATCCAATGCCCAACTCCCGCAAAAATTATGATTGAAATATCTTGATGAAATTTAGTACAGGTGTTTCTTTGACCTAAAAGGAGTTGATATTGCAGATGGGTTAAATCGATCCATAAGGATCCATAAAATGTACTGCTAAGCGAAACTATATAAGGGGCTATGACTAAGTAAGATACAAACCCGTTATTTAGTACAGGGTATTGTAGTGGCGAAGGGTATTCGTGCGCTAAAACTTCTTCATTTACTGTGTAAATCGGTTAAATCAGATTATAACCACTCAAACTCCCGTATAACAATCATGTTGTAAACTACTAAAAGTGTGATAACTTATTAAGTAAATGTGTCAAAGATATAAAATTTTGCAACGAATATGGTACGGAAGCGCTTCATGGAGGCCGGATTTAATACTAAAAAGGAATACAAAAAATGTCAAATTAAAGCGAAATTCTACTGGCATTCTTCTTCTTTACTTGCGTAGACACCGCTATACGAATTTAGCCGAGTTAACACTAGCGCGCCATTCGTTTCTTCTTTTCGCAACTTGGCGCCAATGTATCAAGTGCAGCCAGTTCCTTCTCTATCTGATCTCTCCAAAGATGTTGTCACCGTTCATGCTTTTGCATCAAATTGCAGGACTTATAGAGAGGAATTTACTTCTTAATTACCTCTTCATTCCGAAGTAGCGCCTGTTGGCAAGTTTTATTCTTCGTTGGAATTCGAGACAGACACTGTAGTCGCTGTTAATTCTGGATCCAATATAGACGAAAGTATCTACGACTTCGAAGTTATGACTGTTAACAATGACGTGGGAGCCTAGCCACGAGTGTGACGACTGTTTGCTTGATGACCGGAGATATTTCGTCTTGCCTCTAATGGCATTACATACTATTAATTTTCATTTTTGATAAGGATATTCACATTACGATACACTTTGTCTTTACATATCTCTTTGGTAGCTATTTTGTTATATGCGCCTACTTTCGGTTTCTTTCTTTTCATTTTTTCTAGCCATTTTCTTAGCTTCAATTTTATATGGCTGGATGCAGTCGACAAAATTTGGAATAAAAAATTAGCAGCTTTAGGAGAGAACACCTACGAAACTTTTGAGTTTTAACTCGAATTAAATAAAACGCATTATTCTTAGTGAGCGCAAGGTATCCGATTACAAAAGATGTCAGCGACAAAAGATAATGGGGCATGGTAATTGATAGAAGGTCAAAATAATTTTTTTAATAGCTTATTATTCGGTATAGCCATTTTCCATCTTAGTTTCATTAATATACTTTTCCTTACTAACGTTAGATATATGCATCTCTTCGAATTCAATCTATAGAGTAAAATCATATTATTAATAAATTATATATTTATTTTAAATGTATTATTAAATTTTCCCGCTTAATTATAATGAAAAATTCGATTTTTACCAATATACTTTACCCCGTCAACCAAATTATTTTAATTTAATATATTTGGTATATTGTGTTATTAGTATTTAATGGGGAGGAATGAATTGGACTCGTTCCCATTTCGGTTAGAGTATTTTAAAACTTATGTCTGCATAAGTATACAAGTATTTTGATTATGGTTTCTCACATTGATAGTAAAATATGGGAGTCTCACACTAATTTTAAAGCGAACTAAAAGTTTACATGTTTTCCATTGACCTCCAATTCATTTTGTTTTGTCCTAGAATCACTATAATTTTTACATATTTGTTCTACAAACAATCGAGTGAATAATACTACTAAGCATTTTGCAACATGTTTCGTGAGCGTAAAAGCAGTTATAGTTCGATGCAATTTTTATTTCTTTACAATGGCTCCACTTTTTGGTTATGTGTGCAACAGTATGTTAATGGCAAATTAATCGACTTTGAGAAATGTCCCTGATGGTCATAAATCAATTATCCGTTTTCCCTAAGAAGAATTAATGTGGAAAAAGGAAAAAATAATAAACGGAAAAAATTAACCAAATGAAAACTGATGAGAAAGGAATGTAATGCTTAACATTAAACCCTAAATTGAAAGGCATATAAAGTTTGGTGAGATAACCATGGCGTATAAGTGACTTTCAGATCATATTATACATATATACATACAACACTTTTCAATTTGATTATAGTAGTACACTGAGACCCCATAGTATTATTCGCAAGTTCTCACGCAAAAATTACCGCGTTTTGTTTGTCGGCCGCAGATTCTTGATTTTTCTTCGTCAACTTTTAGTTCTGCTGCCTTTTTTTTCGTGTCTGAATAAATGGATCGAAAATGTTCCCCAGCTTTTTGTTTTCGATTTCGGAGCGTTATAAGCAGCGTATCTATTATATTTGATGCCTCTGCCAGAGCGATCGATTCCTTGTGAAGAATCACGCTGAGTGAATGAGTTGGAGGAAGAATATCACATAGGCAAAAGACCACTGCCACGCCCTCAAACGCCATGAACCCTCTAACAGATTCTACCTATATTGCTATGTCACAGTATGTATAACAACTACGATTATTTCCACAATTTCAAACTCCGTTTGAAACTTTCACTATCCAGTACACAAATCAAGAATGAACTAATGTAGCGAGATGAAATTTTGCACAACAACAACAAAAACTATTCAAGCACTTAGGTACCGAATTTTATACATACATTTACTCTATATAACTTAAACACTGACCGAGTTATTCAGCATAAGATTTGCTAGAAAAAGGAAAAGCATTATAAATATGCAATATATGGGAGTTGGTGTAATATCGACTTGATTTTATCTATTTTTCCCAATTGCACATATTATTAACATACCACATACTAAAAAATAATAATATAATATAACAACAATAATATAGAGTAAAGTCAGCCGAATTTTCGAAAATCCGGATATTAGTTATGTAGGACTGGCTGCGTTGAGCCTCCAATGACAAGAGATAGCGTACGGCCAACCGACCGATATATAGAAAACGTAGCGGACTCGCTAAGTCCGGTTTGCTGAAACCAATGGCTGATGCGCAGAAATAAAACTAGACCAACTTCGCTTCACAATAGATTTCACTTTATTACATTCACTTTATTTCATTTCGCTTTATCAAACTTTACAAACGATAGATCAATTTCGCTTCATTTAAAGTACTGGTTCTTTACAATGCAACTGTACAAAAGATCAATGTTTTATTTAATAACTGGTGCTTTACAATATAATTTTCTTGGTCGCCGTCCGCTATTCAAGTGAAGTCCGTTATTGGTTTTATTCCGTTCGAGTCCCTTTTTCTTTCAGTCAGTGTTGTCGTGTGTCAAAAAGGTTCAGTCCGCACGGTCGCATTTCTTTGTCCCACAGTTATATAGAGTTAAGTTTTCGCCCAAATTTACCTTTTTTGAGCACAAAGCTAAATTTTTTCTCATTTTCATTGGGATAACTCCCATATTGGCCGATATATGCGGTCCAAAGTCACCCGTAAGTTCGAAAATCTTTATGTTACGTATATGGGGGTAACGGAAAGATTGATGCGATTGAACCCATTTTGGACATGTAGACAAACTATTGGCATAGCAGAATTATCTCTGAATTTCAATTAGATATCTCAAACATTGATCAATATTTTCGATTAAAAGTCAACTATTTATATTGAACAGTTGTTGTTCATTTCAGTTGCATGACGGTCTCTACCATAATTAGTTATTGATTTATTGTGATTTTAGTAGTTTTTAACAGTGCCGTTATATGAGGAGAGAGCGGGATTATCTTCCGATTTCATCCATTTTCACACTGTCGGTAAGGGTTCTTATAGTATTCGTACTGGGCGAATGTGGTTATTTTACCTTTTGCTTTGGGACAGACGGATATAAAGACATTTACCCGGATTTCAACTTTTCTCGTAATCCCGATCATTTATATATATTATATAACCCTTTCTATATCTGGCTTAGTTTTAGGTGATACGTACAACCGTTAGGTGAACAAAAAAATAAAACTCTGTAGCAACAGGTTGCAAGAGTATAAGAAGGTATATAATATTTCGGGTATAAAAAATGTTCACTCAATTTTTTTAAACAAAAAAGTTTGTATCTAAAAGATAAAAAATCATAAGCTACCTCACTTTAATTTTTCACATAAATTTGTAAAGTTCTAAATACAAAAGTTGTAGTTTTTTTCTTTACCAACAACTTTGTCATATAACTCGTTTCAACAGGGCTCGTAGTTTGGAAATAGAGATAAATTCTTTTCAAGCCTTAAAAATTCAACCATCTCCTACTGTGATTTTTTTACTTTCAAAATTGATCATTATGTAGGTATGACAACAGACAACTAGTCAAAACCTCGATTTTTAATTATTTTTGCAAATCAGGCTGATTATGCATTTTGACTGATTGTTACAATTTGTCGAAGTGTAAATAAAACCTGTTTGTTACTTCCTCTACATAATAAAACAATAATACTTGTAAAAGAGATTGAGGCAAAAGTACCAGTGTACTTCACAGGTTTTAGAAGATAATGCTAATGACAATAAACGAACGATCTACTTGCAATTTTAACTGTTCCACTGTTAGCATTTCAGACTATTGCATCGCAATCGGCATTACAGGTAGAAAAGTCACTTTTCTTAATTTAAAAAAAATGTTGTAGTGAACAATTTAATTTAAGAAAATTTCTAGTAATAAATTTTATTTATTTTTAATTTTACTTGAACTTTGTACCACCCAGAAGGGAACGTTTATTTGTCTGTATACGCTCATATGTATACGCGAACTAGTCGCTCAGCTTTTAAGCTATCGATTTGAAATTTTATACGCTTTCTTTCCTTTACAAGAAGATTTTGGTCATTACGCGTTATTATCAAAATAAAGTTCTTGATTGAAAATTTTTTATTTGTGGAGATTATTCTAGTTGATAGTGCAACCAAAGTAAACGTTTTTTCTTGTTCAATTCGTTATTTAGAGAAAGTTAGACTATTCTAGTCTTCAATAATGTATATTACGTAGTAGTAAGACCACCACGTTTACAGTATTTGATAGATAATGCCTGTGGATCGTATATTCAAAAAGATATTTTCAGCGCTGTTTATTAAAAAATTCACTTTCACTTTTGACCAACCACACTTACAAGTATAATAGCACCTTTTCAATATCCGACTCGTATAATCCTTTTTGTCAGCAGCTATTGCATTCTGGTTTTCTGAAAACTTAAATTTGTCCGTTAGTAAGGTTTCGATTGATTTCTGCTATTGTATTGTTCATTTCACATTCCAGTAGTAAATGCGTGCATACGAACAATGCAGTTGCATTGGGGAAATATCTTCAGTGCACTAACTCAGCCGGTTCTACCTTCTTCCGATCGCCTGTTTCAAATAAAAACGAGATATGATAAAAGTAATGCGGAGATTGTATCACAGATTTAACAAAAGCATAGTTAATGCAGACTTTCTCCAGATGCTATTAAATAACTCATTTTGTTCTGTAAATCTTTCGCAGGAGAAAGTGTGCTCGTACGCATTGGTAACGAATCGGTTTTTTATCGGTTGACAGACTCATGGTTGACCACTAGGGTGGGTCGATTCCGGACTTTTTTCGATTCGGGATTTCTAATAGTGCGGAAAAGTTGCCTTAGTACTTCCTGATTCCAATGCAACTTTTTGTTTTGAGATCGGATTGCATCTTCAACCCCAACTCCGGCCTTGAAATTTCGGAAATTCGCCTAAAATCGTGAAATTGTCTACCTAGCGCCTGAAATACGCATCTCTTGGCAAAATGTATAAAACAAAAGTTATTTGTCACGTCATTTGCTACCGAAATGGTATAGGTGATCATGGCCGTAGGACGAACCGTTCCCGAGATACGAGCGAAAAGGCGGCGCGCCACAGCGCAAGGTGAAAATTGTTGCAGCTCTCAGCTAACCTGTATTGGTGACCCAGAACCCACCGCGTGGAGGTGGCTGCTCTTCGGGTTCCTTCCAAGTCCAACCCAACCAACCAACCATATGTCAGGCTTGTTTTAGTCTGAATCTGTGTCAAATTTATTTATAAAATTAGATTTTGTACTAAACTTTGGCACTGTTGCCTAGATTTCAGTGTAGAGCGTATAAAACGTTTACGAGATTGGGAGCCAATAACTTTAGAAGATGCCTCTGTCACCAGTTTGAGGGTTCTCTCGACTGCCACGGTGTCAGAGGGGAATTCACTAAATTTCCATACCTCTGCAGTGTCTCCCGACAGCCCTTTTATGAGTTCTTCGTTAGAAACTGAACAAAGAACTGGTGGAACAGTCAAGGTAATAGTCTTCCAGTTAATCATATCGTAATAATTATTAGCTTTGAAATTCAGCTTTGGCACTTTATTACATCTAACCCTTCCATTTACAGTGTCAGACTCTGCTTCTCTGGCTGCCAGAAGACGGTCAAGGGCCAACTTTCTGACTTCTATCCGTTCGTCAGTCATCATACTAAGGAGAATGTTTTCTGGAAGAGCAAAGAAAGCGTTCTGTTGAATGGATGAATTGACAACCTTGCGCAGTTTAGCAGGTAAGTATCTCGACCTTTGAATTGCAGCATAGAGATGGCGCGAGCCATCTTTGATTGAACTGTTGAATCTTATTGAGAACCACAAAGGTGAGTAAACTGTAAGTGTGTACTTGACCAAAATCTTTATTTCCTTTGTTGGTTTGTCAGTAGAAATGTATAATCTCAGAATTCTATTTGCACAGGTGAGCCAGCGAGATTTGCACATGTTACCTGGATGCATCGACGCTAAATCTGAGGAACATTGACCGGAAATAACAGCTTCTGATATTTTATAGAGATAAGCTTGGTCTGTGCTAAGTTGGGTCGGATTAATAACCTCAGAAGGTAATTGGCAGGATGGAAAACTTTCAAATTTGACCACAGGCAACTTCTCACAATCAGGGAGCAGTTTACCTATGTCGCCAGAAAATGTATTTGGACTCTTTGAGACACCATCTATGTGTTCGAAAAGAGCACGAAATGGAAGTTCGTTGAAATGTAGAAGACAAACAACCCACTGTAATGGCCTACCTATTCTTTCTTCTAGTTTCCGAATGATTCCACCTTTCCAACCTGTGTTCATGTTGGTGCCATCAGCACCGACAACTTCTAGATGTTCCACATCAACTGAATTGTCTTGTAAATGTTGCCATATAGCTTGCGTCTCATCCTCAGCTGACCCGGAAAGAGAGGTGACGTGGCCAAAGTAATGACAACTAGGTTCCGCTATAAGAGAAATATGTTCCTCTTTGACAGTGTCGCGGTAGTACTTTTCACCTTCGCTGACTTGTGTAAGTGTATTGTCTTTGCGGCCGTCAAAATACAGCCCATATACAGAGTCAATACTTTCGGTGTTTTGGAGCTTAACTCCAACACTTTTTTTTGCCCGACTAATCTTGCATTTGTCAGTGACAAAGCTAGCCTGATCCTCTGTTATCAAACTTGCTTTTTTGGCATCCAGAAAAGCGGATGAAACAATCGAGGCCGCTGCCCTATCACTTACTCCAAATCTTTGGGCAGCTAAAGCAGTGTGTTCTAATACTAGTGTGTTTTGTTTGGTTTTAGAGGATGAAAGAGAAAATTCATCATCAGCATCGTTTTTGGAAGAATCCATGTGCGACGCATCTACATTGTTGTCGTCTGTAGGAGAGTCTGGCTGATCTGAATGGTCACGTGTTCTAGCTGATACTTTTCTGGTAAGTGTTGATGTTGAATAACGTTTTGAAAGCTTTTCTTTACGTTCATTTTTTTTGTAATCTTTTTTGTTTCAGGTAGATCAACACTTCCAATGCGACCAATTCTTCTGGTTCTCTGGTCCAAGAGAAATGGTTGTTCATTGATAGGAACTTTCCTTTCCTTTGGACAAGTGCAAGAAGAAAAATAAATGCATTTACAAGCAGCGATGTCAAATAATTTTCCGGTAGAAGAGACAAAGTCGTCTATTTTAGAGCTCAAACCTATTGGGTTCTTTAAAAACATTTGTTTAAGAGTCAGAAATTTCTTATGGTATGTGGTGAGCATTTGTACAACTCTGGTGTGTGAAACTATATGGTGTGTGAAACTACTTTTTGAAAGTATTTTCAACCTTATTAATATAAGTGATAGCACTCGGCGAAATCCACGACTAGAGTGAAGGAACTCGATGAAAAATATTTGTGTGGAGACCTATCCGAACGTGTCCTTTGGCGTAGGTGAATGAATGTGAGTGATAGCACTCGGCGAAATCAACGTCAAGAAGTGTGGCCGCAAGCCGATTTTCACCTTGCGCTGTGGCGCGCCACATTTTCGCTCGTATCTCGGGAACGGTTCGTCCTACGGCCATAATTACATATACCATTTCGATAGCAAATGTCGTGACAAATAACTTTTGTTCTATATATTTTGCCAAGAGATGCGTATTTCAGGCGCTAGGTAGACAATTTCACGATTTTAGGCGAATTTCCGAAATTTCAAGGCCGGAGTTGGGGTTGAAGATGCAATCCGATCTCAAAACAAAAAGTTGCATTGGAATCAGGTAGTACTAAGGCAACTTTTCCGCACTATCAGAAATCCC
Organism: Bactrocera neohumeralis; assembly: GCF_024586455.1. Taxonomy (NCBI): domain Eukaryota; kingdom Metazoa; phylum Arthropoda; class Insecta; order Diptera; family Tephritidae; genus Bactrocera; species Bactrocera neohumeralis. The sequence goes on along the minus strand of NC_065923.1, from coordinate 43,995,682 downwards.
GAATCGAAAAAAGTCCGGAATCGACCCACAATATTGACCACTGTCATTTATTTATACTCATAGAGTACGAGTATACCTATTTATTTTGGTAGGTTTTTAATTTACCACTTTTCTCCAATTAAATTAAATTTTCATTCAGTTATAAAAACTATAACCAATTCTTAGTTGAGTGGTAATTGCATGCATCAACATACACACACCTATATTAAGGTGGTTAAAAAAGTTAGTAATTTTTCGCTTAGTATTCTAGAAAATTTATGCTTATGCACCTCTAAAAAAGTCTTTACAAGATAAGCTTTCAATTGTAACAGAAGGCTTCTCTGCAGAGTAGTTTTCTATTTTTCTCTTATCATCAAATAGAAAAATTGAAACTGTGATTAGCTTTTTATTTTCTTGCAACAAGTTGCTACATAGTACAAAAGTTTTGTTCACCTAACAGTTGTAAATTAAAACTATTCGAGATAGATGTAAGATTATGTGTATATAAACAACAAGGATGTTGAGACGAGTTGAAATACGGGTGACTGCCTATCTGTCCGCCCGTCCGTCCATCCTTGCAAGATGTAACTTGAGTAAACATTGAGTACTTAACAAAAACAAATTACGAGTTCGCAGGTGGTCGTAATCGCACAGCTTCCACGCCGGCAACACGCCAATACCTAAAACCCTAAAAAGTAACGTAATTAAGCACCAAATTACGATATAGAACTGTGATTTCACATAGAGAATCGTAGTGGCAAGGGGCACCTTTGAGAATAAAATTGTGAAAAAATGGGCATGCCCCACCCTCTACTAAAATTAATGTACATATCACATACTACGTATACTATAACATCAAAAATATTCCGGCTCAAATGTTATAAGAAATCCTACCGACAGTTTGACAATTGGAAAAAATCCCATATCTCGGGGCCCGACCAACCGATTTCTAGAAAATTTAGTACGTTGCATTCTTTTCATATTACTATGTCTTTTCATATTACTATGTCACAGAAATAGCTAAATTTGAGCGAAAACTTGGCCTAGCCCCTATATAACCAATATCAGGTTTTTCGAACATCCGGCAGATTTTACTCTATATTATGGGGTTTTTAGTATGTGGCATGTTAATAATATATCGAATTGGGAAAAATAGATAAAATAAAATATATAATACGACTATGAATTGTATTTTAATTTTGTCTTGCACTTAACTTAGGAACAAGTAGGGATGCCCATATGCATTTCTAGATAATCTAAAAGTTACTTATACGCCATGGTTATCTCCCCAAACTTTATATGCGTTTTAATTTAGGGTTTAATGTTAAGCATTACATTCTTTTATCATCAGTTTTCATTTTGTTAATTTTTTCCGTTTATTATTTTTTTCCTTTTTCCACATTAATTCTTCTTAGGGAAGACGGATAATTGATTTCTGATCATCGGGGACATTTCTCAAAGTCGATTAATTTGCCAGGAACATGCTGTTGCACACAAAACTAAAAAAAGGAGCCATTGTAAAGAAATAAAAATTGTATCGAATCATAACTGCTTTTACGCTAACGAAACATGTTGCAAAATTGTGAGTAGTATTATTCACGCGATTGTTTGTAGAACCCTAGGTACAAATAAGTAAAAATTATAGTGATTCTAGGACAAAACAAAATGAATTGGAGGTCAATGGAAAACATGTAAACTTTTAGTTCGCTGTAAAATTAGTGTGAGACTCCCATATTTTACTATCAATGTGAGAAACCATAATTAAAATATACTTATGCAGACATAAGTTTTAAAATACTCTAACCGGAATGTGAACGAGTTCAATTCATTCCTCCCCCATTAAATACTAATAACACAATATACCAAATATATTGAATTAAAATAATTCCATTGAATTCCTAAAGTATATAGGTGAATGATTCATTAAAATTAAGCGGGAAAATTTAATAATGTATTTTTAGTAAATATATAATTTATTAGTAATATGATTTTACATTCTAATTGAAGGAGAAGGGTCTACGTCTGAGGCTAAGATGAAAAATGGCTATACCGAATAATAAATTATTTAAAAAAATATTTTGACCTTCTATTAATTACCATGCCACATTAGCTTTTGTCGCTGACATCTTTTGTAATCAGATACCTTGCGCTCACTAAGAATCATGTATTAATTGAAGCTAAAAATAAGAAAATGGCTAGAAAATATGAAAAAAGGAATAGGAAAATGAAAAATGAAAGAGATAAGTAAAGAAAAAGTTTATGGTAATGTAAATATCGTTAACAGAAATGAAAATTAGTAGCTATGTAATGCCGGTGGAGGTATGATGAAATATCTCCGGTCATCAAGCAAACAATCGTCAGTCGTCGCTCCCATGCCATTGTTAACAGTCATAACTTCGAATTCGTAGATATTTTCGTCTATATTGTCTAGGTACGATATATATGTACGTACTATATATGCTACACGTCTTTTAAAAGTAGAGGTTGACTAGAAATCATATATATAAATAGATGGTATTAATAGTACTGTCTATGTATCAGACACTACAAAGTGTGGATGGGTCCTCTAGCACTACATATAATGGTTTTCATTTTTCTAACATGAGTTGTTATATAGTATGTATAAACATATGTATACAGTTACTTGGATTCCGATCCTCTGGTTGACGTTTGACACACGAACTTCTTCTCTCGTCTTATTTACTTATGATACATATGTCAGCGTAAGCAAACGAACACCTCATCGCGTTTATGTAGTTATCATGGTTTTTGGCCGCTTTACGAATTAATTTACGAGAGTTCCTGTATCTTTCGGGGGTGTCCAAATAATTAATGATCACGTCGATTAACATTTGAATAAAAGAAAGTGAATAATAGGTATAACTTAAAGAATATCCATCCCTGTCATTAAGCAATCTTTCAAACAGTTTATTCTTTCATTTATTACTTTAAAGCCTACACCAATACAGGTTTAAGTATTTCAATTTCAAGGGTACCAAAAATCTCAACTTTTATTATCAACAATTAATTAGTTGGAAATCAGATACCTTCTCTCTTAAAATGCACCTAACAAACTACAAATTTGCTTTAGTATAGTAACTGCAGCTTCCTCATTATTAATGGGTGTAAAAGTCTTACCGCAAATTCTCCAAGAGTGGTCTTCAGATCTACAAAAATTTTCATTTCGATAAAACTTCGTTTATACAATTATTTTAAAGCAATATACATATACAATATATATTCATTCCTCTATATCAATTATGTAAACTTCAAAATACTTCCCGTATTATTGAATAATATACCTACGATTAAGCGATTGCTTCTTCCAATTGTCGAAACCCTTCTAAAAGTCGAAGTTTTGAATAGTTGTTAACTCTTTTAGCGATTTTCAACTCTTTTGAGCTAAGGATTAGTATTATCTAAAATGAAGCAAAGGAACTATATGAATCATTTAATTATTAAACAAATTGCAATTTGTTCTCGAATGACAGCTGAATGCGAGATGACAAATATTAAAATAATGAGATTAAAAATGCATTTATATTTATGTGCGTTCCCCATAGCAGCAATACATGCTTTCGAAAGTACGCATTTTATGTTGATATTATGGGTTTGTTTTAAAAGCAGTTTGTTTGCGCTAATGATTTTAAATAATTAATTAACTCTTTGCATTTTGAATGTTTTCCAATAACATACTTAAAAAACAAACATACACTAATTGTTAAGGAAATTTAAATATTTTTTATTTAATGCGAAGTACAATTGATACAATTAAGTTTTGAATGTAAGATCATTCAAATGGTTTTCACAACTTCTTTTGGAGGGTCGAATTGGGAGAACCCAATTTTTGGATACTTTTTCCACTAACTAAAGTCATATGTCATGAAAACGTCAGTCAATTTTAACTTCTAAAGCTTGAAAAGAATTTGGTTTACTACTAAAGACCACTGACATTAAATAATGTTGTTAAATTACAACTTCTTAGAGGCCACTAAATAACATAACTTACTGAAATAATCGAATCTCTAAACTTTTCTCGAAATAATTCGGTTGTTACACGTTCTGTGCGGAAGGTAGCTCCGTCTTGTTGGAACAAGATACATTTCTTCCAATTGCGGCCATAAAAGTTATCGTCGGTCTATGCCGCTCTCCATTGATAGTAACGGTGTGTCGACAGTTTCATTTCGAAAGAAGTATAGACTGACGATTCTACTAGACCAAACTACAAACCCAAAATCACACCAAACTGTCAAATAAGATGAATGTAAAGGTTGTTCATGAATAATTTGTGGATTTTCTGCGCACCAGAATCGACAAGTTTTTTTATTTGCCGCACCATTTAGTTGAAAGTAAACTTCATCGGAGAAGACGATTTTCTTAAAAAAATCGTTATCGTTTTCAACTTAATCTAAGGTAAAATCAGCAAATTCGAAGTTTAGTGGTCCAGTTTCAGTTCTTGAGTGAGACAATTTTGTACGACGCATACCCAAATCTTTTCTCAAAATCAACCAGGTTGTTCTTTGAGATAGTCCTTGAAAACGTTTTGGAATCGACAAATTTCGGTCTTCTGCAACCCTTTTCTTTTTAAAGAAATTTGAAGGTTAATCTTGTTTTCGTTTCGCTTTGCGCTTTAGCAAATTTTAGACGAAATTTTTGACGAGGTTAAAATCCCTGTTTTTTCAACTCGCAGTGTACAATGGTGCGAGAAACTTGTTTTCCGTAAGTCGGTATATTTTTCGAAAAACAACGTCACGGTACGCCTGGGAAACAATGCTTTCCTATTACCAGAATGTAATGAAACATATTATTACTGGTGATGAGTCTTGGATTTATGCTTACGATCCGGAAACAGACGATCAATCGGCCGAATATCGTGGCAAAGGCAAAGAAAACACCACGTCAAAGCGGGGCAAAAATCAAAGTTACTTTCACAGTTTTCTTCGATTGCCTCGATTATCGAGGTGTTGTGCTCTCCGAATGCATTCTGATAGGCCAAGGGAACAAGGATTACTATTTTAGTGTTAAACGTAATTTGCACGAAAGAAGAAGAAGCCGGAATTATGAGGTTCTTCACCATTTTCTACTTTTTTTAATTACTCTCAAACTCTAATTGTTTATGCAGATTATCTTGCGTCCTTTAAGTTGATTGTTGATTTCCTAATTTACCTGAAAAATCAAAAAGTGAATCACTTTATGTACATAATTTCTCAGACAGCTGTGCGCGCTATGACCATGCAGCTGTATAGTGATACAAATAACTAGAAAGTTGAGTGAACGAGCAGAATTCATGTTTATTTTGTCTTACGCTCATGTTTGTATGCATTTATTTAATATGTACGTTAATGCAAATGTGACCAACAATAGTTCTAAGTGGATATTTCAGTGTGAATAATATGACAAATCTGAAAAGATTTACGCTGTCGTGTCCTTATAAACGTTTGTAAGTATATATGCACTTAGTTGTACATGCATACTGAATATGTAAATGCGAATATGACATAATGCAGCTATAAACGCAACTTGCGCCATATAAGCTGACACCCATGACAAAACGATCGTATTTGAGCACAGCATATACACTAATGGCCAAATAGTGGTCGCACCGTATTCAACGGAACGTGTTCATATGTATGTATGTATGTAAGTAAGCATAAGCTAGTAGTGGTAAGGATGTTGTTACAGACATATTTATGACCTCTACAAACTCGGAATGCTATAGTGCAAACAAACTTCTTTCAAAGTGTCATATTACGGCCTTGACATGTATTTTTACTGTTTTGTGGATCCGTTATTTAGTTATACTTTGTATGTAGTATAAATTTTTTATATGTAGAAGATGTTGATAAAACATACGAAAATATACTATACTATAAATAACGGTACCCTTTTACAAATTTTTCTCTAAGCAGAGCAACAGCTTTATTAGAATACTCGATAAATTCAGATATCTCCCTCATATTGGTCGAAATATTATAGCCAGAAGAAAGAACAGAAAAAAATTGGTTTACATATACAAGGTTTTCCAATAAGAGTAATATGATTTCAAACACACACACACACCATCATTTAATGTTACGCATACGCCCCGAATGCTAAAACCGGCAATGAAATATTTTAATGCTACACGTAACCGGCTACAAAAAGTGAAGGTCAACTTTAATTTGAGTTTCATAGAACAAACTAATGCAGCTCAGTTCTAATGCACACCTACATGTGGCACCAAATTCGATAGGTTGCACATATGTAGATAAAGAACAGCAAAAAGATAATTGAGCTGTATATTTTTACCTTGAATTTTTTCCAATTAAAAGAGAATATTCTTACTACGCCAAACAAATGTTCACAAATACAATAAAATTATTATGCAAAACATTATTTTGATTTACTGGTTAGTTACAAAAAAATACTACCCCTAAATTAAACAAAATTAGGTATTTAATAATACTAATTTAATTTATTTTAACACAAGGTGTTTCAAAACTTTATATTAAATAAACTATAAATATCTAACACATATCATATAAACCTTACTAAAGAAAGCTTAACATATTTGATGCTTCGATAGAAGATTAAAGACAGAACTAGTAATTATTATATTTGGTATACGGAGATTTAGCCAAATGTAACTATCATTTTCAACCACTCTGTTTGAGAAATCCCATCCACTTAATTTCAACAAAATATTAAAAATTTTGATAAAAACAAGAGAAATCGTTGTTATCTGAACAATTTCTACGAAGATTACACAATCGATTTACGCAATAATCAATATTTATTGGTGATATAACTAATATTTGAAATATTTGAGTTAAATTAAGTGGATAAATTTTCTTCAAAGTTATGTGATGTTTGTAGATAAATAAAGATACGAAATGTCAGATAAATTGGAAATAAACACCTACAGACACTTCCCTAAACGATTAACTGTCAAACTGATTACAACTTAATACTTGTAGTGCGAGATAAGGAATGATGGGATAGAGGAAAGGTAATTTACCAGGAAACAAAAGGCACAAAATCTGATGACTGGAAGCAACGCTAGATTTTATCTATATTAAAAAATATTAGGAACTGTTGAAAATGTAACAAGTAATATATTTCCTAAGAGGGCTTTGTCCGAAAATTTATAACGAATAAGTTATATATTCCATATGAATACACTATATTGTATATCGTCACCTGAAATGCAAAATAACGTAACAACATTTTCGGAAATTTACGGTGGCATGAATGAAACATGAAATAAAATGTAACATGAGTGAAACAAAATTTAAATATGGTTAAAACTGGTTTATATCTGACCGTAGAACCTTAAAATGTTGAACATATCTAATATTATGTATGTAATTTGAAGTAGTGAAGCGTAATCAATAAGACACTCAATTTCGAATTTTTTGATGATACGTTATTTTGCATTTCAGGTGACGATATGTAACTTATATAACTACTGTAACATGAAATCCATTTTGTAAAATAAGTCTTGAATAAACAGTTGAACTGAGAACTCTGCCAACAGGAACTGATTAGTGGTCATCAGTCAAACAAAAATGTGGGTAATTTTATTATATTTTCGATCTAGTTTATTTCAGCCTTTCCAAAACAAATGGAGAAGCAAAGGTTTGACAGAGTTTAGCGCCTGACGGCAGAAATAAATTTAATTGACACATTTTTTATTTAAATTATGACTCGGATGAGAGACCCCCTTTTGATGACGACCATGGCAAACAAAATAATGACTACGATTTGAGGGCATGCAACTGGAATGTCCAGTCCTGTAATTGGGAAGGTGCCGCTGCACAGAAAGTTGATGTTCTCGTGCGGAGCATTCTCTGCAAAAATCAAGGAAGTGATCTACCGATGCCCAAGGCATACTAATGACGGGAACACACAACATTAGGAGAAGGCGAACCCGATTCCCCAATCGATGGCGATGGAGCTGACGTTCCATTGGCCGACCATGAAGAAATTCGAATAGAAATCATGATAATGAGCTTACATCAGATTCTTTGTAAAATATGGTCTGACGAAAGCGTTCCCAACGATTGTAATTTAAGTATGCTAAGCCCAATCCACAAAAAGGGAGACTCCACAATCTGCGCCAACTAACATGGGATAAGCCTCCTCAACATCGCGTATAAGGCTCTATCGAGCGTATTGTGTGGAAGATTAAAACCCACCGTCAACAAACTGATTGGCCGTGTGGCTTTAGACATGGCAAATCAACAACTGACAAGATATTGAGACCTCCTCTTCTTCAATCTCAAAGCTGCTTTCGACAGCACGAAAAGGAGCTGCCTTTATGCCGCGATGTCTGAACTTGGTATCTCCGCAAAACTAATACGGCTGTGTAAACTGACGTTGAGCAACACCAACAGCTCCGTCAGGATCGAGAAGGACCTCTCCGAGCCGTTCGATACTAAACGAGGTTTCAGAAAAGGCGACTCTTTTTCATGCGACTTCTGCAATTTGCTGCTGGAGAAAATAATTGGAGCTTTAGAACGTAATCGAGCAGGTACAATCATTTATAAGAGTGTATAGCTGCTGGTGTATGCTGATGATATTGATATCATTAGCCTCAGCACCCGCGCCCTTAGTTCTGCTTTCTCCAGACTGGAAAAGGAAGCATCAAAAAAAAAACAGTCGTCGCACTCGCGACTAGACACCCACGTCCTGTTGACAAAGTCCGTTGTGATTTGCGTGAGTACCTGCCGGCGACGGCCTAACCTCACGGTGCTTTCTACTTCTAGAAGCACATAGATCAAAACAATGCGTTGATCAGTGCCCAAAGCATAAATGCATTCAGCACTAACATCCTGGTAAACCAGAGCATATGTATATGCATTCTGCAACTACACTTTGGTTCCAATTGGTTCAGGTGGATAGGGACACCTTAGCCGCTTTGGTCGAGTACGAGGCCTACCCAAAACCTCTGCCGTACTCTGGGTTCGGCAACCGGCCGCAATGCGACTCCACATTTGACAAAATGCCCTGCCTGCATTTAGGTTCAAACTGCAGCCACCACGAATCTCCATAAAGGGCCAAACCCGATGAGCATATTGGAGTAAACTCCAAGGGTTAACTGCTCCCCGTGGTACCAGGTTATAGTCTCTGGTGAGACTTTGTAGCTTTCACTACTGCCAGTTGAGCCCCTAAGAACTCAAATAACTGGTGACATTTGTCTTATAAGAAATATCTTGCGTACCAGGAATAAATAAATAGCGCACAGTAATCATTTTTTGCGATAAGGAGCAGCCATGCTGACATTTCCACCCCAAGTTAAAGGCGATCAGAGATTTTAGTGCCTTTTACGACAGGCATGTGAACTTCTACACATGGGTCCATGGACGATGGCAACATCTATCACATACTAACAAAATGTTTCCTGGCCACGGGTTCGATAATCTGTAAGAAACCGATATTGACACATTCCATCTTGCAGTCATGTGGCAGTAAAGTCAGAGAACTTGCCGGATGATGTCCATCCTCCATATTACTAACAAAATGGGGACATTCCATCTGCAGTCATGTTTTCGTCACCCATTTTTATCAATTTTAGTCAAAAAATAGATAACAGTCTACAGCCAGTAAAAAGTCAACTATAAGTACTTGGTTCCAAATATTCGGTACCTAGGGGCTTCAACATTTTTCATTGGATTTGGACAATCAGTGGTCATAAGGTGGCATACTCTTGTTAATTGGTTCATAATTTGCATAGAATTAGATAAAACTTAAAATTGTGTTATATAGTAGTATAGTAGGCGTAGTTGCGGTCCTATTTCACAATTTTTGCCCTGTTAAAAACGAATGTAAGAACAACGTAACTTACCAAATTTAATTGAAATCGGTCGGGTGAGTCCTGAGATATGTGACTTCACCTAAAGTGGGCGGTGCCCCTGACATCGTCCACTTTTTACCCTGACTCCTATTAAGCCTTCTCATACCATCTCGGTTGTAAAGTTATATGTCTCTGTCCTATCTGAAAGCAAAAGTATGCAAACGCAGACTTCAATTTTACTTAGAGAAAGTGTATTGCACTTTCTTTTAATTTATGTTAATTATGGTACCTACCAATGCCGCTGAAAATTAGGTAATGCGCTTATTTGTATTTCTGTTTTGTAAAATATAAGAAAGTACGAAAGATAAATAGAAAAACTGACAATGTGGCTTTGACGTGCTCTTGAAAAACTTTTAAATACTTGTTCAAGTTGATGCCAGCAATGAAAGTGACAAAGACCTGAAAGCATCATTTGTACAGCCTGGACAAATATTCCTTGTAACCCCATCGAAAAATTGGTGGAAAGTATGCCAAAACAAATAAATGGCGTTTTAAAAAGAAAAGGCCTTTGGTCAAAATATTAAAGCTTTTAAATTTGTTACTACTATGTATTCACGTTGGCGTGCATAACTTCGGATTTAAATCGGATTTTTATTTACTTTCTTATAGCATCTTACTTGTATGTTAAAATTGTACAAACATCCGACCGGTATTCATCGTCACTCTATATGCATTCATTGAATACGTACGTACATACGTTCTTAATGGAGTAATTTCAACGCGTGCACTGAAAATGATCCACAAAGTACCGGCGAAGGGCAATCAAGGTGCGGATAACAGCTAACCAACTAATTGGAAAAGCAGAAATGCTTCGCTATAAATAGCAAACAAATGCAGAATAAAAGAAAATTTAATATAGCTATAGCTAATGAGCTAATACTGGGTCCTTTGGCACTAAATAAAATTACTTTAGGGTGACTTGGAGTACAGGGGATTGTTGCGTTAATTGTTAAATGGTGGAGAAAGAAGACTATGTTTACGGCTACGGAAAATGTGTTGAGTTTGCGACTCTGAGCAATTAAGCTTACAACATATTCACCGGCAGCAAAGTGCGCTTACTTGCGGATTTTTCGGTTCAATAATGCAGATAAATGCAAATACGTCTTTGAAATATAGCCTCGATATCGGAATCACTAACGTAAATGTTTTTAATTGTGTATACTTTTAAGGTCTGTAGACGCAATTTTGGTTGTTACATGTTTAAGCCAATTATTAATTAAACAAGAAATTGACAGAAAATTTCTTAATGCTAATCAACGTAGACACGAATTATTTTTGAGCAGTTGATGCTTTGTACTTATTTCATGCAAGCCTTTAAGTAGAAGTTGTGAAAGTTAAACAGGCATGAAACAGAAATGCAGTAATTCTGGTATTAAGTAGTAATTCTTCTTTACTCTTTAATATTTCCATTAACAATAGATGTGCTGACAATTTTGTACTAAAGATCTATGGAACATTTCCTTGCGCGTTAATGAAGGCCGATTCCGTCTTTCATTTATTTATTTTTTGGTTGCTAATGACTTAGTTTACTTACTAAAAATAGTGCCTTTCATCAGTGGCATTCCCATAACAGTTTAAGTTATATTTTCCTGTAAACGTGAAATTATGGACAATATCTCCTTTACATAGTTTTTTTTCATTTAAATACGACATATTTTTTCTGCATGCATAGCTGGAAGGCTCCTTCTCTTAGACAAGAAAATACACTTTTTTATTTATGTAATTTTTGTTGTAGATTTTCAGTTCAGATTTTCAAAAACAGATGCGAGGCAATAAAAAAGAGATATATTGTGAAAAATGGTAATGCAAGCCCAAGAAAATGAGTGAAAAGTGAGTTTAAAACGTAAACCTGATACACAAGAGATTTGCGCATCTTCGCTGTAAGAAATCTGAAGCTCCTCTAGTTGGTGATGGTTACTATATTTGAAGCACTTTGCGCTTAGGTTTGTCTCTTCCATAAGCACGTCAGGTATTGAGCATATTTGATGAACTAATTTGCAAGCTAGAGCGATAGTGTGAAACAGGAAATAAAAAAGTTGACGTATTATAAAATATGTTTTATAGTTTCTACTAGTTATGACACCTAAGAATATGCTAATTTCAAATGTCATTAATTTAAAAAATGTTATAAACACCTTTTCTCAAAATTTATCTAAAACAAGAATTTCGATGTCCTCTCTACTTTTGTCCCTAAAGTGTGAGTACCAAAAATTTATATTCAACCCATTGCAGCTTGATATAATATTAATGAAGATCTTCTGCATAAGGTGTAGTTTCTTTCGAAAAAGTACTTCCATCGTAGACCTCAACATTATAAAAATAATTAAATAAATTATTAGTTAATATTGCCATATTCATTTGAGAAAAATAGTTTTTGAGTGTAGGAATATCGCCTGGCTAAAGTTTTATAGTCAACAATGTTTATTTTCTCTGTGTATACTTACGTTATACCAAGTTCAAGCGGATCTTTAAAAAATAATATAGTAATAAAATTTAGTTACCCAACTATAACAAAACGCTTTTAGTATTTAATATTTTCTTTTAAAATTTACCAAAAATATACCAATGTTTCGGTTTCTTATGAAATTTAAAGAATTAAAGCACTTTACTTCAGTTTTGTCGATAAACAGCAATGGTATCTGAACAATTTGCTGCCGAATTTGCAAATAAAAGCACTTACACTCATATTAAACTATTTATAAGTAAAAATGCGATTAATTTCGGATAGATTAAAGTTTAATTTGCTTTTATACAAAGTTATTAAAGTTACAATTGAAACTATTTATAACAAGTAAGGAAGGGCTAAGTTCGGGTGTCACCGAACATTTTATACTCTCGCATGATAAAGTGATAATCGAGATTTCATTATACGTCATTTACATATTTTTCAAATACCGTATTTTTGTAAGGTTTTATTCCGCTATCATCACTGGTTCCTAATGTTTATACTCGTATTATACAGAGAAGGCATCAGATGGAATTCAAAATGGCTTTATATTGGAAGAAGGCGTGGTTGTGAACCGATTTCACCCATATTTCGTACATGTCATCAGGGTGTTAAGAAAATATTATACACCGAATTTCATTGAAATCGGTATAGTAGTTCCTGAGATATGGTTTTTGGTCCATAAGTGGGCGAGGCCACGCCCATTTTCAATTTTAAAAAAAAGTCTGGATGCAGCTTCCTTCTGCAATTTCTTCCGTAAAATTTAGAGTTTCTGGCGTTTTTTGTTAGTCGGTTAACGCACTTTTAGTGATTTTCAACATAACCTTTGTATGGGAGGTGGGCGTGGTTATTATCCGATTTCTTCCATTTTTGAACTGTATATGGAAATACTTGAAGGAAACGACTCTATAGAGTTTGGTTGACATAGCTATAGTAGTTTCCGAGATATGTACAAAAAACTAGGGGGCGGGGCCACGCCCACTTTTCCAAAAAAATTTCGTCCAAATATGCCCCTCCCTAATGCGATCCTTTGTGCCAAATTTCACTTTAATATCTTTATTTATGGCTTTCTCGGTTTCCGCCATTTTGTGGGCGTGGCAGTAGGCCGATTTTGCCCATCTTCGAACTTAACCTTCTTATGGAGCCAACAAATACGTGTACCAAGTTTCAGCATGATATCTCAATTTTTACTCAAGTTACAGCTTGACACGGACGGACGGACAGACGGACAGACGACAGACGGACGGACGGACAGACGGACAGACGGACGGACAGACGGACGGACGGACGGACAGACAGACATCCGGATTTCGACTCTACTCGTCGCCCTGATCACTTTGGTATATATAACCCTATATCTGACTCTTTTAGTTTTAGGACTTACAAACAACCGTTATGTGAACAAAACTATAATACTCTCCTTAGCAACATTGTTGCGAGAGTATAAAAATAGTGTATGCACATACTACGACGGAATACTTCTGTTGGTGTAATTAAAACACAGAGTATGTTATTATGTAATTAGATCTCACTTTGCCTTATAATGGTATGAGAGAAACAAAAAATTCAATTCAAATAATTAAAACTGTATTAAATTACAATTGTTTATAAATATGCATAATAAAATAAACAAAATGTGAATATAATGATAAAAAGTCTTGCGGTATTTTCATTGAATTTTTTTTTATACTTTCGCAACAAAGTTGCTAACGAGAGTATTATAGTTTTGTTCACATAACGGTTGTTTGTAAGTCCTAAAACTAAAAGAGTCAGATATAGGGTTATATATACCAAAGTGATCAGGGCGACGAGTAGAGTCGAAATCCGGATGTCTGTCTGTCCGTCCGTCCGTCTGTCCGTCCGTCCGTCTCTCCGTCCGTCCGTGCAAGCTGTAACTTGAGTAAAAATTGAGATATCATGATGAAACTTGGTACACTTATTTCTTGGCTCCATAAGAAGGTTATGTTCGAAGATGGGCAAAATCGGCCAACTGCCACGCCAACAAAATGGCGGAAACCGAAAACCTATAAAGTGTCATAACTAAGCCATAAATAAAGATATTAAAGTGAAATTTGGCACAAAGGATCGCATTAGGGAGGGGCATATTTGGTCGCAATGTTTTTGGAAAAGTGGGCGTGGCCCCGCCCCCTTCTAAGTTTTTGTACATATCTCGGAAACTACTATAGCTATATCAACCAAACTCTACGGAGTCGTTTTCTTCAGGCATTTCCATATACAGTTCAAAAATGGAAGAAATCGGATAATAACCACGCCCACCTCCCATACAAAGGTTATGTTGAAAATCACTAAAAGTACGTTAACTGACTTACCAAAAACGTCAGAAACACTAAATTTTACGGAAGAAATTGCAGAAAGAAGCTGCACCCAGGCTTTTTTTACAAATTGAAAATGGGAGTGGCCTCGCCCACTTATGGACCAAAAACCATATCTCAGGAACTACTATACCGATTTCAATGAAATTCGGTGTATAATATTTTCTTAACACCCTGATGACATGTACGAAATATGGGTGAAATCGGTTCACAACCACGCCTTCTTCCAATATAAAGCCATTTTGAATTCCATCTGATGCCTTCTCTGTATAATACGAGTATAAACATTAGGAACCAATGATGATAGCGGAATAAAACCTTACAAAAATACGGTATTTGAAAAATATGTAAATGACGTATAATGAAATCTCGATTATCACTTTATCATGCGAGAGTATAAAATGTTCGGTGACACGCGAACTTAGCCCTTCCTTACTTGTTTTTATTGAAATTGAAATGAATTTTTGATGACTCATGCCCAGCTCTTGACCGATGCTACGGCTGCTACTATGCCGGTCTCTTTCGACCAATTCAGCGATTTTATATCAATTTTCGACGACAGGCCTTCCGGAGCGGAGCTACACCAGAACGAAAACGTTGAAACCATCGTTGTGCGGTGGAAATGGAAACTGTATCGGGTCCATAAGCTGCACAAATTTTATTGGCGGCTTGAGATGCATTTTTGCCTTTATCGTAGTAGTACTGTAAAATATGCCGTATTTTCTCTTTATTTTGCTCCATGCTTGCGACGCTATAACTCACGAACGACTTTAAAGAAACGACAATCAATCAAACACGTGTAAGCGCGTGAAATGAGCTTTCCAAAAAGGTATAGCATGACCCGATGCGACGAATAAAACTAGAACTACGCGCTTTCAGCGCCAACTAGCGAAAATACCGCAAGACGTTTTTGACAACCCATTATAAAATAGTTATAAATTGTAACAATGTTTTCCCTCATATATGGTATAGAATGGACCAACCTCAATTTCATTCCAGTCCAAAGAAAATCTTTGTATGTAGTGTATCGAAGCTGGGGTAATTTGAAGATTGATTTCGCTTATTTTTGGCAGTGAGCTGTAGTTTTTCCAATATTGCACATATTTTCAATAAATTTTGGTAATATACGGTATAAAGCCAATTTGAATTTTGAAACTCGATAATTTGAAACGTATATAATTTGTTATAAATTTTCATTAACATTTTGACCAGATTTTATACCGTTTCGGCATTATATCACACTACATAAGCAACTAGATATAGATGCTCCTGAATTTCTTTAAGAAACCAATTGACTAAAACATATAGTATACTGTCAAGAGGATTTTTGAAAATTCTTATATTATTTATGTGGACTAGGGAAAGTATTACTCTGATTTCATTAAATTTAGGAAACAAAATACACAGTTATTAGAAAAAGATTATTTCTGAATTTTATTAAGATATCTTATATATTTATCTGTTTATGATTAATCGCAAATTCGGATATATTTATATCTGGTATATAGAGGCTAAGAAAAGGACTTTACCTCTTATTCTACAAGGGCATCCCGTCATTACAAAACTAATCTCCTCATTCAAAATGCTTAGCGGGAATAATGAGGTCATCCATGTAGCCCACAATTGTTCCATCCTGGATCTTGTCTCTTAAAACAGCAAATACAAAACGCGAAAATACAGCAGGCGAGTTTGAGATTCCAAACGGAACATAACAAAATTCAAACTGATCGTTATGTGTGACGAAAGCTGTATATTTCCTTGAGCTCCTCTCAATTGGAAAATGGAAAAACCCGTTAGCTAAATCCAGAGTCGTTAAAATTTTAGCTCCCTGTAATCTTTCAATAACATCGTCTAATAGGGGCATCGGAAAATTATCTCGTACGATCTTAGTATTTAACCGCCTGTAGTCTCAACAGAGTCGCTTACTACCGTCTTTTTTAGACACTAGCATAATAACCGATGCATATTCTGACGAACTACGCTGAACGATCCCCTCTTCCAACCATTTCGCTACCTGATCATCGACGGCTTTTTTGTCAGCGTATGACATGCGCCTAGGCCATTCATAAATTGGAATATCATCCGTCAATAAAATTTTCATTTCTATTGGAGATTCCCCCGTCTTTTTTGGCTTATAACGGGTAATCAACTCTTTGACCCTATTCACATTGTTTACCTGCAAATGTGACAAGTAACTTCCGTCTCGCTAACCTCACATTTTTCCACGATACAACACAAATCTTTGAATTCTTCTAGCACATCAACCTTCTGCTGTTTCGTTGCGTCCACTAATTCCCTATTGCGCAAATCAGAATTTTTTAACGTAGTAATGCTTGGTGATGTACTATCTACCTCATCTTTGACCGTCTTTGCCTTGAATTCCGCCAAATCTTCCGATACAATCAAGTTTACATATTTGAGTATACTATTACCGACTATTGCTGAGTAATGCATATCACGTTCACGCACAGCGTGGAATGTAACTTCAAGTTGCAAATTATCAACATGAACTGGAATGGTAAGACTACCTACAGTATCAAGGATACCGCCACTAATACCTCTTAGCCGACGCTTATCGTTATTCAATTCAATATCTTCTCCCAATATGAGCAAGATGTCGTTACGTATTAAACAAAGGTCACAACCGGTATCGATTAATGTCGAAAAGGTTAATGTTGGTTGCCTAGTTGTATTGGAGGATGAACATTCAGCTTTCGGGAGTTGTAAGTAGTGACATATATTGTCGATCTGAGTATGCAACGATTGGGTTTAAATAAAATATTCTTTATCATATGTTAAAGACAGAGTTATTTCTGGTCGTTTTTTTATTAAAATGCAGACAACTCTTTTTAAATTTGAGTAAATTAAGTAAGTTTAAATTTATTACTTTAACATTAACTCACAAAAATCTTTGCTGGTTTCAGATGTAAGTCTTTTAACAAGATTCTAATATCCAAAGACAGCGAATAATACGGTTGTTTAAGCAGTAAAATGGATGTTAGGTGAATGAAGGCGACTTTCGCAATTTTCAAAGTTTGATTTAAGCTGCTTAATCGTAAAATTCCATTTAAAAAATTCATTTCACTGTTAAATATATATCGATTTAAGGTCACGAAACTTCAATTTCAGGCATCAAATAGTTGGTTATCCACCATCTCACAAACCACACCAAATCGTTTCTTTCTGGATGAAATGGCCGCTCTTGAATATCTTCAGGGTCTACTTGATCAAATATTTTCCAATAATGAATGCTGGGTCTTAAGATGAATGATGGCATTGCGAATAATACGCTCAGTAGGCCGATTATATGGGCCATAATTTGAGCGAAAAGCACGAAATACATTCTTTACAGAACATGAAGTTTCGTAATGAAGTTGAAAGATTTGTAAACGTTGTTCAGACGTCGTAAGTCTTTCCATGATGAAATGCCAAATAATATTGAACAAAAATAACATAACAGCTTGACACGACTAACGCGTGATCTGTCAAAAAAAATGCTGTTGAAAAAAGTACGTCCAATTGAATCACCCGTTTATGATTTTAAACTTATAAAATTTTAACTACAAAATCTCTACAATCTACCTTGAATTCAGCACTACACTTTAGTTGTGGAAGTTGATTGGATTTCAATGAACTCATAGATAGGAAGTGGAATGAAATGTTTTTTGTAAATTTTAGTAAGCTTAAATGTTCTAAAAAGGTGTGACTTTTAAACTATGCATAACTGCATCATTAATAATTTCCAAAAACGGTATAATCGAACTGATTGCCGGAAAAATCCAGATAGATGTTAACTTCCGCTGTTTCAATGATTGAATCCTGAAACCGAATGTAGTCATTTTAAAATTAATTGTGATTATTTCTTATCCTTAACACTATACAATGCGTGACGTTCGCAACATGTTATATATAACGATAAACGTAATACTTACAATAAATTACCACAACACTTCACTTTGACTTCGTCTTCTGTTCTCAAACCACATACATATACAAAAGTATGTCCCTTGTGGTTTTATAAGTGCTTGTATATAAAAGCTTGTCATCATAAAAACATAATACATTATAAATTTTTTTAGCTTACTTAGAGTTTTTCGTACAATTCCTTAGCGACTGCTCCATTTTGGTTTGCTAATATACGTTTTACCAATTTATCAATTTCTTTCACTTTGGGGACTCTTCACAATTTGTTTACCTCCTAAACATTACGGAATTCTCAGTGCAATCAAACGTTGCTTTGATGTTAATCAAAAAGTTTAACATGGAGACTTCACTGTGCCATAAACTCAAATTCTCTTGGCGTGCTTACAATTTATTAAATAGTTCATAATGAGCAAAGTGAGATTTTTTTAAGTTTTTTGAAACAAGTTGAGGAATAAGTAAGTCCAAGCTTTAATTTTTTTTTGCAAACACAAGAAAAATGGGACACTTAAAAAAAATACCTTAAAATTATTTAATTGTTTCAGTAAATAAATAAATTTAGTCATTCACCTTCAAAAATTGAAGCAACGGGAAAATAATATTCAACATAGATATTTTTTTATTCACAAATTAATACCAAAAAGATTACCTAGGAATAAGATCCCATTTTTGGCTTTCACGATAAGTTAAGTTTGTAGTTTCTATACGACTGCATAACTAAACCTTTTCTTTTAATAAATATGTATGTATATTTTCTAGTCAGCTTTGCTGGCCGAAATTATCTGAAATTGTCATTTTTTGAAAGTATATTGAATATTTTTTGATTGTATGTATATTGAATTCGTCTATTTCAAGCTATAATATGACTAACTAATGAATATTTTACCAATCAAATCGGTTAAGTATTTCGACCATAACAGCTGAAGTTCTATTTTCACCACCATGCGGCCACCATGGAAAAAAAAATATTTTTGCAAAAGAGTTTTTGGTTGTCTGGTTGCATATTTAAGAACCGACCATTCTCATTTTGTGCCATTACAACAAGTACATTAAAAAGAAGTTGTTGCATAATTGACTGAAAGCTGTTGAGTGTTGGATAAATGTTTTTTTTTTGTTCTCTAGTACGAGTAAACTGCGATTATATGAACGACTGTATTAAGAACAGCAAACATGTTGCCATTATTATTGCCGCCATAACACACATTTCGGTTGAGTGTTCTTGCATGCACCAATTCTCAGCTTCTTTCCTCACTATACATATTTACATATGTATGTACGTACCGAGTCGAATGTCGGATGAATGGATTTATATAATTGCTTAGAAGAGTGCTGCGTTCCGTTACATCTAGCCTGTTTGACTCGCTGTATACTCACTTCAAATTAACAGGGAATTTGTGTGTTTGCATCCACCAGGATTACATTACAACAGCCAACAGTTTTTTAGCTGCTGTTATCGTTGAAACGGTTGACCCTGTATATATAATTTTCGACATCATTTACGACAGACTGCTGGTTGACAAAGCGTTTATCGAAGAGCCTTTTCGGATATTCGGACCAAACTCAGCAATCAAATATCTCCCAAAATTGGTACATAATTTTCTTCCAATATAAAAAATCAAATCAAGGAATATACAATATTTTGTATACCTTTCGGAACTATCTACCCAATTATCTAAAACTTTGTCCCCAATTTACCAGAAGTTGTAATTAAAAGTTTATCTAATGGCTGATCTAAAACGCAATTTTCAAACATGCAGAATGGTAAGTTAATTTGTCTTGCATTCTACGGTATGCTGTCTTATAATTGAATTTAATAGTAGGCTTTATTCTAATAAGAGATCTTTTGCTTTATTACTACTCAAAAATAATTAGATGAAATAAGGAGTCAGCGTAGTTTCAATTTGATTTGACAATGTATGAAGATTTCCCCTCAGCAAGTCTGGGTGAGTTGGCTTCAGCGGTTTGAAAAGTATGTATTTATATTTAACTATATTTAGATTTTAATCCGTTCTCTTTCTACTGCGATTCGTTTGTATCTTAATTTTGTGTAGAAATTAAGTGAACTCGTGCTTTTTTTCTAATAGAGAACGCATGGACCAAGTTTCATCGAAATATCTCAATTTTTTCTGAAGTTACAGTTTGCTCGGACAGACAGACAGTCACCCGGCTTTCAACTTGTCTCTTCATCGTCATCAATTGTATATATAAAACCCTATATATACCTTGATTAGTTTTAGGAAATACGTTCTTTTATGCTCTGTAAAAACATATTGCCAGATTATACAAATTTAAAGGACGTGTACTTGCACTGCATTCTTCTCCAAAGGCAATAAACTCGATAACTTTATTAATTACTCATTGAGATAACTCAGGAAGATGTATTGTACATAAAGAAAACTAACGTAGCTTTAACGTTTCAACATAGTATGGTGACAGAACCACAAACCTCTACAAAACTTGTTTAAAAGGAAAGAAAACAAACAGCAATGTGCGAAATAATTAATAAAGCTATAAATGGTTTTAGTTTTGGTCAATACATACTTACACATGGGTAACGTTAAACTAAGCATTTTTACTTTACTTCACTATTCTCTACACGGCTGCTAGTGTCACGTAATTACCGTGTGTCACTGAAATGTTTTACTACCATTTTATTTGTAATTTCTCTTTCAGCAAAATATTTACTGTTGACTTACTAATAATTAGTATAAGAAACCTATGTGGTAATTGCATAATTATATTATATTACATCTATAAAACAAAAAGATTTGTTCAAAGCTACTAACAGAAACAGATTCCACCAGAATTTCACTAAGATACTTCGCAGATTGACACATATTCAGTATAGAACTTAGTTAAAGGTACTGAGGTTCTTTTATTCAGTAGAAAAATAAATATCTGTGATATTGGTGCTACTTTTATATTTCGTAAAGTGAAATATTCAGGTAGAATTTAAAATTGTATTATGTTGGTTATACTATAAGTGGTTGAGCAGATTGTGATTTTAAGTAAAAGTGGCAGTGCTACGTCTTTTATCAGTTTTTTATTTAACTTTACATTCCAATTCCGAACTATCTTTGTCGTAATATTTTATATCAGAAGCATTTGCAACGTTTACTTTTTGAGTTAAGTAGCTTTAATTACTTTTCAATTTAACCGTTTTTCACACCTTATGATGGGGTGGGGGAAATGTTTGCAGCTACTTTGGTTGAGTAAGATTTTATGGTTTTATTTTATTTTATGTTTTGCGGGACGTGTATGTTAAAAAAAAAAAATAAAACACACGTGCATTAACTCAAATTTTCATTCTATATTAAAGCTTGGTCATAGCACTATGAGGTTTCTAGCTCCATCAGCGTAGTTCGTGGCTATCCCAGGAGTGCGTTGAATTTGGAATAGGAACTACAACTTCAATGGAGTGGAGTTTAATTTAATAGTAAATTAAGTTATATAACGTAACAAAGCTCGTGTTATTTAAGCAGATATTGATTCTAGTCAACATCGCAGAAGCTGTTGTGAATATTAAGTGTTTTATAACTACTAATAGCACTTCCAGGGACGTAGGATAAATTCAAGTTATACCAGATATAAGTAGAGAGCTTGGTCCTGCACTTAGCATTGAAGCAATCACCAAGCACAAGTGGAGTTTTTATTTAATATAAGATTTGTGTTTAAATACATATTAAAATGTCGGCTGTTCGTCCAATGTTTATCAGTTTCTGTGTCTTTGATGGTGCACCCTAGAAGAGCACTGTGTATTTAATACAGTTAAGGCAGACAATTAAACAACAGTAGCGGTGAAGCTGCATCATTTTTAATTCCATCGCCACCATGAAGAACTGTACCTTTGAGCACACTCAGTCAAGAAAACGTGTAAAGACAAAAAAGGAAGGACTAAGTTCGGATGTAACGGAAGATATCATACTCTTGCAACATTCCAGAATCAAGGGCGGAGCAATATTCGAAAATGTAGCGAAATGGTTTAATTTCATTGTTCGTAAATGAATTATATCAAATCGAAAATTATACTAAATTATCCCCATACTATCCACATTCTAAAGTACCTGACATACCATCACCAACCTTTATGTAGTTAGCACAGCCGGATGTTGGAAAATTCTGATATTAGTTATTTAGGGAATATGTTAAGTTTTTAACCGATCTTAGTAATTTTAGGCGCAAAGATGCACTGTTAAATTATTTATTAATAAAATTTTGAACTAGGTGTTGTTGTAATCTGATTTCACCTATTTTTATGCTGTCCCATAAGAATATCAAATGTCAGTTTTTAAGAAAACCGTTGTATGGGAAGTAGGCCGGATTATTACTTGATTTCGTCACAGTACCGAAAGAGGTGTTAAAAATTGTCTTCTGTAAATTTGGGTGATATATCTTTATGGGTTTGGAAGATATCTATAATAAACTTATTAGAGGACGGAGCCGCACCCCAATTTTAAAGATTTTGAAACCATTAATACTTCTCCTTGTTGTGATTCGATGTGCCAAGCTTGAGTTCTTTATCTTTTAATGGCGGTTTGTGGGCGAGGCAGTGCTCCGCATTCGTTCACCTATAACACCAGAATTTTTATGATGCTATTACATATCAAGTTAAGGCGTGCACGGACTGACAGGCAGACAGATTTCAACTCGATTCGTCACCCTGATCATTTATATGTATATATTATAACTCTTATGATCGCAAATAAAACCAAACTCACTTTGCACCAACAACTATCTTAATGTACGCGCGATTGCCGAACGTTTGTGATTGAATACAAAAATAATAACGAAAGCGTTATTTATAACAATAATAATAAATTAGATTGTGCGCGCACCTACATATATATGAAACTGGGTATATGCTGGGTATTCATACAATTGAAGTCGACACAAGCTGCCGCTGCTATAGTATGTACAGAAACGATGCGAGTCTTCAACCCGCACAATTGAGCCGAATTTATGTTAGTTGCGGTCACATAGCGCCATATTTCACGCGATTTCGCCAAATGCTACAGTTTATGTGTGGAATATTTTACTTGTACAATACGGCAAAGCTTTGTATTTGCGTTTCTGCTAAAGCCAGTTCATCATATTTGCATGAAAACTTAATTTCAATTGATAAAGCTTGTATGGAAATGCGAATGCGCGGTACTGCCTCAAATAAAATATATGCCAACAAAAATAATATATGTAACTGTGGGTAATGCACAACTGTTATATTTTAATTTTGGCAAAAGGTCCAACTAGAGTATACAAAAAATTTATTTTAATAGTAAAACTCTGATATTTGTAGTCCATATAGGTATATTTTATTTAATTACCTGAAATAGCTGAAGTATTAACTATTTTCCATACACCAAATCCATCAAAACACTAATATTGTTGATGAATATTAACTGTATAGCAAAATGTAGACGGGTTTTTTGATCTGCTTAGTAAACAGATCCAGTGGCGTTAGAGAGAGAGAGGGATAATTTTATTTCATGTGCGCTGAAAAGTTAAAGTGGTGAGTATGTTTAAGAAAATTTCTGCCGTTCAAATAAATTGATTAACATTTTAGGACATTTTTGGTATTGGTGTACGGTGAAAATATACTTACACTTTCTATAAATTTTTACCGAAGGACACTTGCAAGCTAAAATAAGAAAATAGCACTCAACCTTCACGCCCAGACATTCAAGACTGTCCACAGCAGGTGAGGCAATACGTTTTAAGTTGGTGAATATGAAAGGTAGAACATGCTCGGCAACGAATTTTGTAAAACAAAAAAATCGAGAACATATATGGTAAGGCAAAAATCGTTGTGTGTATGAACACTACATATGTACATAAAATCTTCTACTAACTTCTACTACTACTATTGTATTCCAAATTCAAATTGGTTCCTTTTTTATGAAATTTGCGCATGTTGGTATAACCTTATGAAAATCGTACAAACAATTGTGTAAAAATTGTTATTATGTTTGCGCTGTTCAAAGAAGAATTACGCAAGGCTATCGTGCAGCATGTCACGCTTAAAGATTGATGTATGTATGGCCCTTCAACAAGTCAAGAGAAGCTTGGAACAGCTGCTTTTAACTACAAAATGCTTTAAAATTTCTCCATCTCATACTCGCATTTTATACGAAGATTAAAGGATAATAGATATGGTTTCAAGGCACAATAAAAAAAAATTCAACAGTTTTTTTCTGTTTCTTGTCGTATTAAATATGCAAAATTTAATAGTCACAGAAAATATAATATGTAACATACGTATTCATCAACAAACACCTCACATAATTGATATATTTTTACGAAAGTCTGAGTCTCATTTCGCACTGGTACAACGCTAAAGGAAGGAATAGAAGAATTGTTTTAGTACTTATAACAAAGTAATTAATCAAGTACCAAATATAGACAAATAAAAAACAATCACAATGTACAGGGTCCATTTCTCATTAACGCTAAATTTCCGCCATCCTCACGAGTAATTTTGAGGATCAACATGCAATTTGAAGGAAGCACTCACCCAGAAGCGGACAATCTTGGCCAATAGGAAGGTGTGTTTGAACCAGACAACGATTGTGACACCAATAGTCCCTGGAACTAAATTTAAAATTTAAGTCAGCTACTTATTGGTGAATATAAATAAATAAATTCAAAATATTATGCATAGAAAAATGGATATTTAAAGAAATTAATTTTTTCAAAATTGATGAATCTGATTTGTTATGATCTTGCAATATGTTACTACAGACCATAATTGTCTGCTATTTTAGCAGCAAAAAATGCAGACGTTGTCAATTTAAATTTGAAGATATAACAGTTGTTGCCAGGAAACTTGGTATCATACAAATCTATCGATACAGTTTGCGATGCCAGCGAAGCTGTCAATTGGTTGGATCTCCAATTGTCTTGCTTCGTAATTTATAGTAGGGGAGCCCGGAGTGCTAAATTTGCAGTTACTGGAGCGTCATTGAGACTTATTAGATTGTCAAGATAACGTTTAAAAAAAAAGAAAGTCTAGGTGAAGTTTTCCATTTTAGTGACAATCAATTCAAGGTTGAGGGCCGTAATGAGAGGTTAAAAAAAAAAAAAAGTTATTCGAGCGTGTCAGATTTTCAAAGCGAATGTTAATGAGCCTCTAAAAAGTGTTCCATTTCAATTTCTGACAATTTCGACGTGGCCAAAGGTCATTTATTGATTTTAAAACTTGTAAAAAAAAAGGTGACCTTGAGATACTCGAGCGCGTCAGATTTTTATGCAGGGGGATGAACTTGATGCCAGAGTCTTCCCAAAAGATAATCTGACAATTATATAGAGGCATATCGTTAATCTGACGATTTAAAAGTGGAAGAATTCTGTTTGGTTCTTGTTTTTGTTACAGGATGTAATAAAAGCAGTGTATACATATACATATATGTATAGAAAATTTAATAATTTATTTATATAAAAATATAAAAAATAAAATAAAAAAAACACATGTCAATTTTCGTCATTCGAGTCATCGTCGAAGTTGGTTTCCACTTCTTGAACTTCCTCGTCATTTTGTACTTCTGTAACCAAGAAAAAATTTGAAACTACAAGTTTTTACTTACTTTACAGTATAGTCTTCAAACAAAGATTTACCTGCATCAGGAGTATCTCCTAAAATATTAGGTGTTATGACGATGTCCTCGTACGCTTCAGGAAGTTGGTTTCCAACAAACCAGGTCGGCTCCAACTTTCCATCCACGTTTTTCCATCCGTAATCTGTTGGCGACAACTCCGTAAGAATACGATTGTGCGCGTTCCTCCACAAACACGCAATATACTTCGTTCGCAGTAAATGTTGTTGTAGTTCTGATCGGCAGGGTGGTAAGTTGCAAGCGTCATAGTTACGCACATTTAATGAGAAGGGTTGAGACGTATCAGTTACCTTGTACGTTTTATGAAAAATTTCCATTCTAGCACTATTGACATCAGATAGCTTTTTTAATCCGTACAAATTGCAGATGAAAGATTCTACAGTAGGAGATAATGCTTCAATATCATAATCTGTAGAACCCAAGTTTGCAAATACTTTTTGCAAAGTCTTTTTAGTCTTTTTTTCCTCGCCTGTAAAAAGCTGGGTTGTAATCACATCCCGTCAGTGCATGCAGAGCTGGTAGTGCTTGTGACACAAGTGGGCCTAATTTCTCAAAAAGAGTGGAAATGTCGATATATCGGCGTGCATTACCTACTCCGAGATCAAACCAGACTTTTACCGAAGAATTCATATGTTCCATATTGGCTAACATAATAACAATGATGTCTGTATCGGTAGTCCTAATGGTAACAGTAGAGTCTTCTTTCATTTGACAAGCAAAAAATACAGCTTTCGTATCCGCTTCTTCATGATCGGGACATGATAGTCCATGATCAATCATGCGTGATACTTTATTATCAAAAATAGAGTATACGTAATACAAATCATGAATTAGGAATATTTTCTTGTTACCAATTATCGATTTCATCTCCTGGTCAGCCCAATGCTCGATAAAAAATTTTACTAATGCTTCTTTAAACTTTATGTTTTTTAAATCTTTAGCGAAATCAGAAGTTCTACTTTGTTGAGGACCAGCAATATAAAAATCTTTGTCATCTACATTGCGTCGGAGAGCATGTTCACAATCTTTGATCGAAGGTATGAAGTAACGATCAAATATAATGGCTACATTATCTGCTGAATTTTTTACAAGAGTTTGTAAAATTTTCTTTGATAAGTCTCCAAAATTGCGCGGATCATCAAAATCATCCGAGTACGGTTCAGGGTTGGTTGATGGACCCGCACTGAAAATTATTGTGAGACTTTTAAAATGAAAATAAATAAAGATTTTAAATATTTGACGTTATGTTGAAAATATGGATAAATCGTGTATATTTGACAATAAAAGTCGTACCAAAATTAATTTTCTACAAAAATGTCTCTTATAGTTTGTCCATTAAGATCAATAAGATCACCAAAATTACTAAATATTTTTTTATGATGAACAAAACATTTAAATCATTAATTAAGAATATCAATCTTGAATTTACGATAAAAATATTGATAGTTTCAAAAAACAATGAAAGCCATTTTTTAAAGAAAATAAAATTTCTAGCTACTTTTATTTACAAAAATGTTTGATAATAACACTATTTTCCACGAAAATTATTTTCTTGTACCATGTGTACAGCGTCCATGTATCATATATGATACATATGACACATATATATGATATATATATACAAATAAATTAAAAGCATCTACTAACAACAACCACGCTATGGTGATCAGTACACTTGACCTTTTGTCGACGATTTTACCTGTATCGCCCCACGGAAACTGTCAGATTATATGAGTTTCGGGATTCTGACAGAATTACCCGTAAAATGAAAAAAAATCTATCGGTCTCGAGTATTTCAAGGTGACGTTTTTTTTTTTTTACAAATTTGTCACCCTGCTATTTCTCTAAGCCACCCTCAAACTGTCAGAATATTGAAATATACACTCGTCTTCATGTATTTAATTTACCATCTCTTAATCTTACGCGCTCGAGTTTCCCAAAGGATCGATTTTTTTTTTTCTAATCTGACGAACGCCCCCCAACGCACGCCTCCATATTAAGGGCTCATATTTGGTAGGGGTACATAAAAAGGTGCAATGATTCTTCCCATAAAGATTTCTGACGCGCTTAAGTTACTGCAAAAATCCCCTCTTGGGCTCCCCTACTATTAAACCCGCCACGTTTGTGAAACGGTACGCGATTAGTCATTCGAAAATTTATTGAAGCCAGCATTTTAAATGGCAAGTTCAAAGGTGAAAACATATTAATACCACGGATTCCTATCATACCTACAGATATGACAATTCAATTCAAACGAATTCAGTCTCCGATTAGATTGGCATTTGCAATGACAATCAACAAATCCCAAGGGCAAACGATATCTGTTTGTGGCTTAGATTTGAGTGCACCATATTTTTCACACTGGCAATTGTACGTAACATGCTCTTGAATGGGTAAACCATCCAGTTTGTTTGTGCTCGTTAAAGATGGGCTAACAAAAAATATTGTTCACGCTATAGCATTATAAGATTGATGTTGTTTGTTAGTGTTACTATTGTAATTATATGTGATATGTAATTTTAAGAAATAACTATAATAACTTAAAAATAATATGTTTTGGCGTTTGTTATTTTATATTCCCTTATCGTTCATAGCTCTCCATGCCTATTTCACGCATATACCACATAGTTACACACTTATAATAAGTAAGTTACTTTTTGTCTACACTAAAATTTATCTAGAAACTAGAAATAATTTATAAGGCAAAAAAACATTTGCGGGGTCAGCTAGTATATGTACATAAATATATTATGATTTATGTTATTCTGGAGAATTTATGGCGACTATGTAGGTCAGTGTATGAGTTATATTTCTAAGCTTGCTGGGCAACATGTTTTCGATTTTATTTAATTATTGGTAAAAGTTAATACAATCAGTCAAGATCATCAACTTGCCTCAATAGGTGCAGTGTAGCAATTTCCATCCGCTTTGACAGCCCATCTCATTCTTGTATATTTGAATTAACTTAAATGGCTTAGAACAAATTACTTTATGCAATTAGTTCCTATTGCAATTGTTTACAGTAAGATCCGCAAACATAGCATTCAGAGTTGTATTTACTTATTTTAATATGCAATTCAACAACAAATCTATAAACTAGATACAAATTTATGATTTTATGATTTTACGATGCCTTATGGAACGTTGTGAGTACCCCAACTGCAAAAGAATCGTAACAGTGTAATAGAAAAAGGATGACGCGATAAATGGAAAAGTAGCGAACAATTTACAGCAGTTGTCAGCAGCTTGAGCAAGGTTCAACGTTAGAATACTATAAAAAAACACTGAGAATGCAATTATATACAATTTCACGTGCATTCACGATAAGGAATTTTAATGCTTCGTAGGTAAGGTAGCTAACGAGTAGCTCTCGTATGTACACCCATGCAAGGCTTGTAGCGAATACGTGCAGCTTCATGATATTGACATAAAGAGAAGTCAAAATCGTTTATGAAAATACTCTATATATGAATAAGTTTTACTTAACAATGATGATCAAACAGGAGCAGTGAAATTCCATTTACATAACGTTGATAGAATAGAATTTACTTTTTTAGTATTCAGTTATGTAGGTGTGCGTTACCTTATTTAGGAGACTTAAATTTCCAAGAAACCACACTTCACTAAATTACAAGTAAGAGTTTAGTAAAGTTGACTACAGCTTTAAAAACTCTCTATTTGTAAAGTACTAAACAAATAGGTTATTGCATATATAATATGCCAGTAGTAAACATATGGTCGCTGTCGAGAAAGAAAAAGAAAGGAGCTTTATCTATCTTTTACGCGATTGGATAAAGTTTCGCTTAACGCCCTGATAATAATTTAAAGCATAATTTAAGGAAATGAAAATTTAATTGGAAATTGTATGTAGTTTATGGAGCACTATAACTTCGTATACCCACTAACGGTCACCATCAAGAAAATTTTGTCTAGTAATTGTAGCTGCTAGGTAGGCATTGTCAAATTGTCTTTTAGCCGTTTATAGATGGGTTAAATATGATACTCCACTGAGAACATAATACTTTCATTATAAATCCGAGGAGTATCAATTAAAAACGAATGGGAGATACCAAATATATTTAGAAAGCATATAATTTCAGGTTAATACTGGAGTGTACATTATACTCCACAATTAAAAAAACCAATCCTATAAAAGCTTAAATGAAAGAGATCCCAATATTTATAAAATCTGGCATTTTATTTTTGACTAAAAATTTTGAGTATGAAAGGTTTCTATCTAAGTTCTATGACATAATTTAGTTTATTAGCCCGTAGGTGTAGGGTTGTAATGAGCGACGATGACTTAAACATATATTTTTCATCCAATTTAGTGTTATTATAATCAACTTATTTCGTTCTATAACAGTGAGCGTGGCTCCGCCCACTTTTTGGTAAAATCACATACATATCTCGGGACCCGACTGACCGATGACGACTAAGTTTAGTATGTAGCATTCTTCTTGTATTACTACTTTACAGAAAATTGGTGAGATCGGACAACAACCACGGGGTAAAGCTTTTGCAATAATAATGCCTCTAGTGTATGTCACCTAATGACCAAAATTGTTCAAGCCCCTAGGTACCGAATATGTGGACCCCAGTATCTTTAGCTGACTTTAGACCGAAAATACCGGTCAATGTGTGAGGAGAATCCTTACCTGACGGTAATTATTATGTGTTTCAAAAATAGGTCGAATTAGATCAATACTTCCCTGAGCCCCGTATACCAAATAATAATATGATTTTCGAATTTCCTGGTAACTTTACGCTGGATATATTTGAGTTATCTAAAGGCATTTTCAGAATATATTTTACTCATAACAGTATAACATTGTGCCTAAAATGATTGCAATTGGGCGAAAACTTGACCTAGCCAGCATATAACCATTACCAGAATTTCCGAACATCTACTGACTTTTCTCTATTTTATTGATGATTTTATTTGAGATGCCATTATGAAACTAACGGAACATTTTGTTAGTATGTGGCATAATAATATTTAAAAGATAAAATAGGGCTTATACTACCCGAACTTCCATATACTACACATAATGATATTCGTTTTTCTAACAAACCTTATGTGTCTGTCAACGTATGAGTTATGTGTAGTATATGTATATATAGAAAAGAAAATCAATCTTGTTCATTTTGAAATTTTTTATTTGTAGTAGTCATTTTTTTTGGTTTGAAGTACATTTTCCACTTTTCTTCTAAAATATAATTTTCTAATACATTTATAGAAGTAAACACATTATTTGGTACGTTTCATTTCCAAATAGGTACGGAAACCTTCAACTGATAACAGTTTTACAATATCGGCAGATTCTTCTTGTTAAAAGATAAATAACATCAGAAAATTATTAGTCACGCATTTTCTTTTATTGTGTTTTTACTTGAGATTTAAAGGATATCTTCGTCTATCGTAGATAGGCTACCGGAAAGAATTCCAAATTGTTTAGAAATGTCTTATGCACCTTGTCATTTTACAAGAAATGAAGTTTTCACTTGCATAGTTCGGTGGTTCCCCAAAATACACCTTCAATTTTATGGTAAATAAACGATTCAAATCATCAGTCTCTGCTTGTGCGTTGTGAAAGCAACAAAGTGCATAAGCAACAATAACACATAACAAAGCGATGTCGAGTTCGGTTTTGCCTACCACTGATGTATGTAAATAATAAGAAAAAATTATTTGAATAAATTCGTTATATGGAGATTGAAAACGCTTCCATCTTGAAGTTATAGCCGAAAAACATGCTTCGTTATAAGGAAATATTCGCTAAATGGAGATTATAATTCACTCATGGTAGATCCAAAACACTATGTTCTTATAACTGCTTCGCAATAAACAAAACTTCGTTATGTAGGAGTATATCAAATTGTTTGGAAGTCGATACTCTGGCCATAAATTATATCGCTGCCTTTGATTCTTGCAAGTTGCAAGAGTACGAGTACGTATAAAAAGTTCGGTTCCCGAATTTAGCCCTTTTTACTTGTTCTATCTATGTCCTTCATTCGCAGTTTATATAGAAATGAAAATATTACCATACCATGTTGAGTATGGTTACAGTTATTTCATGTCATATTTTAGCGTTTAGCGGCTATTAAATGCACAGTGTATACGATAATACGAGGGCTGCTATATATATTCTGGCCTAGGACAACACTAAGTGTTGCCAGGTGCAATCTGACATTTCCATTGGAAAGTTTGACATTTTTAGCATAACATCACTCAGAACGTTTTGTCATTTAATCGTGAATTGTTTTATTTACAGGGAATTAAAAATTCATCTCGGCCAAAAAATGGAATTAACTCGTGAACATTTTCGTGCGATCATTTTTCACAACTTTCGACGTGGATTATCACGACAAGAGTGCATCGATGAACTAAAATGTTTGTATGGCTATAAAGCACCATCCTATAGCACTGTGAAAAACTGGTACAACGAATTCAATCGTGGCCGACGCTCGCTCAAAGACGAATTCCGTGAAGGTCGTCCAAAAACAGCCGTTGTGCCAGAAAATATCGATGCCGTACGTGAACTGATAATGCAAGACCGTCATGTAACATACCTTCAGCAATAGAGGAAAAAAAATAAAACCATTTTCGCCTATGCATTTCTCCCATCAGCATACGATTCGATATTGCAGCGCGAACACCTGGCCGTAAAAAGGTTTGGTTCTTCCAACGGAGTGGAGGTCTTCCTCTTCCTCGTTGGATCCCGCCCCCGGCAATTTCGACAATCGCTCAAAAAAAGGCTCGTGTGGATTGGTTTAATTCGCTGAAAATGCTCATATAAAAATACGATCGCGGTGCTTGCGCAAAGGACCATAAATCTTTAAGATTTTTCTCTCGAAAACTCGTAACGTCGACTCATCGGTTGCTGTCATCGCCCAAGCCTCTGCACCATATAGCAGGAATTATTGGCTTTTGATCGTCGAGAGAGAACTTTACTTTTCAATTGCCTACTCAGTCCGAAGTAGCACCTGTTGGCAAGAGCAATCCTGCGTTGGATTTCCAGGCTGACATTGTTGGTGGTGTTTACGCTGGTTCCAAGATAGACGAAATTATCTAAAACTTCAAAGTTATGACTGTCAACAGTGACGTGAGTGCCAAGTCGCGAGTGCGACGACTGTTTGTTTGATGACAGGAGATATTTCGTCTTGCCCTCGTTCACTGCTAGACCCATTTCTTTTGCTTCCTTGTCCAGTCTGGAGAAAGCAGAACTAACGGCGCGGGTGTTGAGGCCGATGATATCAATATGTACACTCTTATAGAAGATGGTACCTATTCTATTTAGTTCTGCGGCTCGAACTATTTTCTCCAAAAGCAGGTTGAAAAAGTCGCACGATAGGGAGTCGGCTTGTCTGAGAGGTCCATTCCCGATCCTGACGGAGCTTTTGGTGTTACTCAACGTCAGTTTACACAGCCGTATTAGTTTTGCGGGGATACCAAATTCAGACATCGCGGCATAGAGGCAGTTCCTTTTCGTGCTGTCGAAAGCAGCAGGAGGATGGAGTCATGTGTAGAAGTTCACGCAAGTGAGGAAAGTTCTCTGATCGCCATTCACTTGGGAGTGGCCAGAAACGATTCTTTTACACATGGCTCAAGCAGCTCACTACTTCCGGTCTTTGACCAAGTATCCTCTGGGTAGCCTAAGAACATCCGTTCGAGGGCGAGCAAATGTGAGAAGGCGAAAATTCCCTACATAGGGTTGTGCGCTGGGCTTGTGACCCGCCACGTAAAAAGCCTACCCCAATGAAAAAGTTGAAACAGCCTCGGATGAGAGACCCCCCTTTTGATGACGACCATGGCAAACGGAATAAGGACTACGATTTGAGGGCATGCACCTGGAATGTCCGGACCCTTAATTGGGAAGGTGCCGCTGCCCAGCTGGTTGATGTCCTCGCAAAAATAAAGGCTGACATCACCGCCGTCCAAGAAAATGCGATGGACGGGACAAGGACAGAGACATTATACGCAACATATAAGTCAGGCAATTCGCTCTTCTTCTGTGTTTCTGCTTTCCTTTCGCTGTTCTGACTTTGTCCATTCATTTCCATGCAACGTTGTTAAATGTTTTGAGAAATCAAATTCAATTTTCCAGTAATGAATTGCTAAGAGAAATGCGCTTGCGAAAAAGGAAGAAATTAAGCGAATATAAAATTTGTAATAAATCACTGGATATGTAGGTATATTATGGCATTATTCTCAACTTTCTGGAATTTCCAGTAGAAATTGCTTTCTGTTGACCTAAAACTTTCTTGGTTACTCGTACACTTTTAACCAATCGTTAAAAATTGTGTGAGTTGTATATTTGACCGTATCTTTTTTTTTGTAACCATATCCTTTTAACTTCTTTTATTTTATATTTTTCGACGCTCCCTTTATAAAGCGGACCGCGTTGTAGTTTATGCGATATATCTTTGTAATTTTTCCACTATCTTTCATCATAGCCAAAACTGCATTAAATTTCTTTATACCCGATAGCGATATATCATAATTCCCTTCTGTTACATACATGCATTCGTATATATGTACATTATAAGTATATGCGATTATTTGAGTGTTATCTGCTAAAAGCAGAGGCAACGAAAGACGATCGAAAGCCGCATGCAATTTGTTAAGTTCAGTATGGAATTGTCAACTTTTCTTATACTTTTCCATCACTCGAAGCACAGCAAGTATGCATGTTCGTATGAAAACGTGAACCACAATTCCCTACCTTCACTCGGTCTAAATCAAAGTGTCCTTCATCTTAAAAATAAGGAATCAACTAACATACTATATTACGGTCACATGTGCGAAGTCAGCATTTTTAGCGGCTGAGAAAGCGCGAAAATAGTCAATACTTGGGGTACTGACAGAAAGACGGTAGTTTGAAAGCCACAAACTTGCGAGTATTTCAGCGAATGAAGCAAGGTGTTGATGGAAATTCACGCTGAGGCATAGGTGATAACACTGTGGAACGTTTTGGGATTATTGTCTGGAGGGTGAGAAATTCCAAGTCAGGGTGATGGTACTAGGTCAGTATAGTAAAACCCTCAAAGGGTTTGGCGTTCGTATGTGTCAGTTTTTTTTATGACCTTTTAAATTTTTTCCTTATCTTGATGTTTTTTCGCTTAGTTGTAACATTTTGGCAAAAACGTAGTTTTGTTTTTTTTTGTTTTTGTTTTTTTGTGTTCTCAACAGGATTTGTGCCACTCACACGACTTATATTTATACTTT
This sequence comes from Bactrocera neohumeralis, assembly GCF_024586455.1. Lineage (NCBI taxonomy): Eukaryota > Metazoa > Arthropoda > Insecta > Diptera > Tephritidae > Bactrocera > Bactrocera neohumeralis. The sequence goes on along the minus strand of NC_065923.1, from coordinate 43,960,332 downwards.
GCCATATTTGCACGTATTGTCCCCTCTTTAGTTATAGTTTATATTTTGATGAATTTCGCTTTCACTGCCTAAAAATGTGACACGCTGTTACTTTATATATGAGTAGAATTTCCCCTAATCGATCACTGCAAAACAAATGATCACTACTGCGTGAAAAAGTTAGTACCAAACGTTGCAGTTGGAAAGTAAAATGGAATTTATGCTTCATTGCAGCAATTTCACGTGAACATTCTATTCTAACATTCATGAAACCATGAATATGTACACTTAACATACATGTATTACTATACAAATATATTGACATGCACATGTGACACACATTTATTTTCTAGTTCAAATTAAATTTTCACCATAAACACGCTGAATTGATTTCATCTTAAAAGTTTTGAGTTCCAACGAATCAAAATGAAAAACCCAAATTACAACGTTGCCAGTCATCACTCAGAGTTCTTGAAAATTTTACCAATAAAGTTTTCGCAAAACCAGTGTTGTGAGTTAGTATCTACGCAAAATTTATTTGAAATTAATGAATGAATCAAATGAAAATTTAGTTTAATAACCACCTTTATTTTAAATGTACCACATTTTGTGATGCAAAATAAATAAACAAATCCATACACATATATTAATAACTTGATAGGTTTATGGCGTGATTACATCCAATATACTTTCTTTTCATTTTTTGTTTGTTTTGTGTAAATGGAAAAGTTGACATCAAGTTAAAAAATTTCAGTATTAAAATGTGAACAAAAATAAGTGAAACATGTAATGAAGAGTTAATTCGAGTTACTCGCAAGAATCTAAGCACAAATAAATGAAATTTTAACATATTTTGCCAGAACAAATCCTAAACAAATCCATACATGCATTTAAAATAATTTCACGCATTTGTTTTAGAAATAATTACTTATCATATCCAATCAATAAAATGTATTTGTATATCTAGAAAAGAGGGAAGTTGGGCTGTTTTGGTTGGAGGAAAATTCCTAAGTACCATCGCTAAGCTTATGCAAACAAGATTAAATCGATATTAGACCGAGTGATCAGATTAAATATAAATGATAGAAAAACAAAGTTAGTATTTTCATTACCAGAATAAATGTTGCCACATCCAAACCCAAAGCAATACCTTAAGATGCAAAACGTCAACCATTGGTTCGGAATCCAAGTAGTATTATATATACATATGTATATACAACTCATACACTGGCCGCCATATTTGGCATTAAGAAAGTACAATATATATTAAGAAATAAAGAATATTTATTCACTAAGTAAGGTGGCGTATCTGTCAAAAGTAATACACGACTGTTATTATTTCAGTAAAACTGTCACTTGATTGCTCACTTACGGTAACTAACACGCTCTGTTAATGAATGACTGCAAAGTAGTCAAACAAAACATAACATAACATATAGATACATTCCAGCGCTATATCTCTTACATTATGATTGGTTTCATTGACCTATATTATCACTGGTCGCGTTTCGTAAAAAGCCATAATGTGTACTAAGCATATGCTGTGCAACTATATGCAACATTATATTACTCAAATATATCTCACTGGAATAAAATTATACACTTTTTTTCCGGCTTACCGTGTCTTAATGAACGATTTCAGTCTTTTATAAAACAAATGTTATAAGAGCATAGTTGGCGACTTTCTGTCCTCTTACTTCTCTTTCTATTATTAATAAACGTTTTCATTTGTGGATGTTGAAATATTCCCCACTTTCTAAAGCTACTAAAAAAAACTTGTGCTGTTGTGCAAAATTTATACAATTACTTACACTTTCTATCTGGTATGACTAAACTATTTTGTCTTTTGTCCAATGAAGTCATGTGTTGAAGTTCACGCAAGTGAGGAAAGTTTTCTTATCGCCATTCATATGGAAGTAGCCAGAAACGATTCTTTTACATATGGCTCAAGCAGCTCACTACTTCCGGTCTTTGACCAAGTATCCTCTGGGTAACCTAAGAACATCCGTTCGAAGGGGAGCTAATGTGAGAAGGCGAAACATCCCCTTCATAGGGTTTATCACTGGGTTTGGGACCCGCCACGTAATAAAACGCTCCAATGAAAAGTAGCAACCAGCCTCGGATGAGAGACCCCCATTTGATGACAGCCATGACAAACGAATTATGATTACGATTTCAGGGCATGTGCTTGGAATTTCCTTTCCCTTAAATCGGAAGGTCCCGCTGCCCAGCTGGTTGATGTTCTCGTTAGAGTGATATCATCGCCGTCCCAGAAATGTGATGGACGGGACAAAAACTGAGGCGATTAGACCCTTGTGGAATTTACTAGAGTGGCCATATAAAGGAGCGCAAATTTGGTATGGGATTCGTGGTGGAAGAGCGACTCCGACTCCGGTGGATGAACGTCTAGCCTCAATCCGCATCAAAGCGAGGTTCTTCAACATATCTCTGATTTGCGCCCACGCCCCGTCGGAAGAGAAGGACGATGTGACCAAAGATGCCTTCTATGAGCGCTTGGAGCGTACCTATGAGAGCTGCCCTCGTCACGATATCAAAATTGTGCTTGGCGACTTTAACGCCAGGGTGGGTAAAAAAAGTATATTTGGCGGTGCGGTAGGTAAGTTCACTCCATTTCCTCCACTAAGAAACATCCCCAAATGGGTTGAGGCTGATCCACTTCGGCGGGACCCGAAATATCCTTATCTGAGGTACTAGATTTCAGCAATGAAAAATTCATCAAGCCACCTGGCTGTCTCTGAACCCAAAAGCCACCAACCAGATCGATCATGTTGTGATAAACGGAAGACACGTTTCCAGACATGCGTGCGCTCCGAGGTCCTAACATCGACTCGGACCACTACCTTGTTGCAGCCAAGATTCGCACCCGCCTCTGTGTAGCAAAAAGCGCACGTTAACAAACACAAGGAAGGTTCGACGTCCAGAAGCTGCAATCACAACAGACAGCCGAACGATTTTCTACTCGGTTTGCACTACTGCTCTCTGATAGCACTCATCAACAACTCGGTATAAGGGAACTGTGGGACGGCATTTCAAACACCTTACGTACAGCTGATACGACGAGCAGTGACTTCTCGAAAATTTTACGACAAAATGCGGCGACCAACAGAAGGTTACAAGGCCGGAGCATACTCTTGTAGAACCCCAAAGGTGATCTATTGACTAATGCCAGGAGAAGGCGAACTCGATTCCCCAATCGATAACGAAGGAGCAGACGTTCTATTGCTTGACCATGAAGAAGTTCGAATAGCAATTACCCGTCGGTAGGGGCTGATGGATTGCTGGCCGAGCTATTCAAACATGGCGGCGAAGAACTGATAAGGAGCACGCATCAGCTTCTTTGTAAAATATGGTCGGACGAAAGCATGCCCAACGATTGGAATTTAACTGTGCTCTGCCCAATCCACGAGAAGGGAGACCCCACAATCTACGCCAACTACCGTGGTATATGTCTCCTAAACATCGCGTATAAGGTTCTATCGAGCGTATTGTGAGATTGAAGCCCACCGTCAACAAACTGATTGGACCTTATCTGTGCGGCTTCAGACCCGCGATAAGAGAATCGAGAGAGATGGAGTGTCCTCTTCGTCGATTGCAAAGCTGCTTTCGACAGCACGAAATGGAGCTGCCTTTATACCGCGATGTTTGAATTTGCTATCCCCGCAAAACTAATATGGCTGTGTAAACTAACGCTGAGCTACACCAAAAGCTCCCTCAGGATCGGGAAGGACCTCTCCGAGCCGTTCGATACCAAACGAGGCTTCAGACAAGGCGACTCCCTATGGTGCAACTTCTCCTATCTGCTACTGGAGAAAATAATTCGAGTTATAGAACTTAACCGATCAGGTACAATCTTTTACAAGAGTGCTGTATGGCGATGATATTGATATCATCGGCCTCAACACCCGCGCCCTTAGTTCTGCTTTCTCCAGACTGGACAATTCAACAAAGCAAATGGCTCTGGCTGTGAATGAGAGCAAGACGAAATATCTCCTGTCATCATACAAACAGTCGTCGCACTCGCGACTTGGCTTTCATGTCACTGCTAACAGTTATAACTTTGAAGTTGTAGATAATTTCGTCTATTTAGGAACCAGGATAAACACCACCAACAATGTCAGCCTGGAAATCCAACGCATGATAACTCTTACCAACAGGTGTTATTTCCGACGGAGTAGGCAATTGTCTTTGTAAAGTCCTCTCTCGACGAACAAAAACCAAACTCTATAAGTCACTCATCATTCCCGTCCTGCTATATGGTGCAGACGCTTGGAGGATGACAAAAACTGATGAGTTGACGTTAAGAGTTTACTAGTGAAGAGTTCTGCGAAAGATTTATGGTCTTTTGCGCGTTGACCACGGCGAATATCGCATTCGATGGAACGACGAGCTGTATGAGATATATGACGAAATTGACACAGTTCAGGGAATTAATAGACAGCGGCTATGCTGGCTAGGTCATGTTGTCCGAATAGACGAAACACTCCAACTCTGAAATTATTCGACGCAGTACCTGCCAGGGAAGCAAAGAAGAGGAAGGCCTCCAATCTATTGGAAGGACCAAGTGGAGAAGGACCTGGCTACGCTTGAAATATCCAATTGGCGCCACTTAGCGAAAAGTAGAAGTGACTGTCGCGCTGTTGTTAACTCGCCTATAATCACGTAAGCGGCGTCTACGTCAGTAAAGAAGAAGAAACGAGCAACATATTTAAGGTGGTAGAAATCGTTGCTACACTTGATGGATATTCGGAGGATATAAAATAATAGCAGAAGCTAACTGATATGCTTTTTCTCATATCTTGATATAAAAAAAAGTGACATTTGAATTTAAACTGCGCGCGCCGAAGGATTTGAAGAATTATTTTTTTTTAGGTTGGTAGTACTGTCAGTCACATTTATGTCAAATTTCATGTTCAAATATTCATTAGTGTTTGAGATACGTGTCGTTTTGTGAGCTGCTAAAAGTGTGTTTTTCGTTTTTTGCGATGTCGAAATTTGTTGAACAAAGAATTTGCATTAAATTTTGTTTACGGAATCAATTTTCTGCTGCGGATACGTTGAAGGTGGTCCAGAAAGCCTTTGGTGATGAGGCTATGTCTACAGAAAATTTTTACAAGTGGTATAGTGAGTTCCAAGCCGGCCGTGAACGTGTCGAAGACGAAGAGCGTCCAGGGCGGCCAGCAACCTCAACCTCAACCGACGAAGCTCACGTTCAACAAATCAAAGATTTGGTGTTGAAAAACCGTCGATTAACAATTAGAGACCTTGCTGATGAAGTTGGCATATCGGAAGGCTCAGACAATACCAGTTTGAAGGATGTTTTGGGCCTCACGTGCGTAAAATCTCGACTGGTAGCGAAAACATTGAATTTTTTGGAAAAAAGGCGTCGCGTTGCAGTGTGTGAAACGATGCTTTCCGACTACCAGAGTGTCATGAAACGCATTATTACTGGCGATGAGACTTGGATCTATGCTTACGCCTCCGAAACAACCCATCAATCGAGCGAATATCGTGCCAAAAGAGAGCCGAGACCAAAAAAATCGCGCCAAAGTCGCTCAAAAATCAAGGTCATGTTGACTGTTTTCTTCGATTATCGTGGCGTTGTGCATTATGAATTCCTTCCAACCGGTCAAACAGTCAACAAGGAATATTATTTGAACGTTATGCGTCGTTTGTGTAACGCTATCCGCCTAAAAAGGCCGGAATTGTGGAAAGACAATTCTTGGTTTTTACACCACGATAATGCCATCCCATATTGTCCTCGTAATTCGTGATCATTTCGCCAAAACTCAACCCATATCGTTCTGCAAGCACCGTATTCACCTGATCTGGCGCCGTGCGACTTCTGGCTGGTCACCAAACTCAAAAGACCGCTCCGGGGACACCGTTTTTATACGATAGAGGAGATTCAAGCCGCAGCGAAGACGGAACTGAAGGCCATCCCGGAAAGTGACTACAACCAGTGTTTCGAAGATTGGAAAATCCGTTGGCATAAGTGCATTGCATCGGGAGGAGATTACTTTGAAGGAGATGAAATTGATTTGGAAGAATAAATAAAGAATTTTCAAAATAAATACAATGTCACCTTTTTGGGCACAGTAGTACATATGTATACTCAAGTTAAAGCAGCCTGCTGTAAGGAACCATAAAATAAACACAAACACAAATTTTACTAATGAAAGTTATTCGAGATGAGGCTACAATGAGTTTTTAAGTAATTTTAGTATTTATAAGAATGTGTACTGTAAAGTATGATCTTGTGGAAGTAATGCAATTTCTTAATGTAAGTTTTCCACATACAACAATTAGCGCATTAAAAGGGTTGTGTTTAAATATAAAGATTTGTTAAAAGTTTTATTATGAATGCGTGTTCAAAAAAATGACATTCACTTCTACCTCTCATTGTTGGAAATGTGTATTCGGTTTTTCCAATTTGTAGAGAAGAAATACTATATGTTCATCATACGCAGTGTATGACTCTGTTAGTTAAGCGACAACAACCAAATTCACCAAGCGCAAATAAAACAAGATAAGAACTTCTACCTACAGAGTGAAAACTGATGAAAGCAAATGATGACTTCGTTTACTCCCCATATGATGGTACTGTTAAAATTACTTAAAGCGCCATAAATTGTCTCTGATCCGGAATATTAAGTTATTTAATAAGTTATTTAATATTCCGGATCAGAGACAATCTTTTCCTGATAGTGACAAATGGGATTGAATTGGAAAATTACTTCCCTAAGTCCCCATATGCCTAATACGTATAAAAATTTAAGAGCTTCCGGGTGATTTTATAATGCATATATCGGCTAATATGTTAGTTATCTCAATGAAAATGCGACCGCGTGTTTTACACATAACAGTGTATCTTTGGACCTGAAGTAAAAAAATTTGGCGAAAACTTGATTTTGTTACTCTGGTATTTCAAAGGCTTTGATTGCAAGTAGTAAAATGTTAGGTTACATTCGAACTTAGCCGTTCCTTACTTTTTTTTACAATAAATCACATACTAGTAGTAAGAACCATTTTACTCAGCTGATATAAACATATAATTAAGTTTGTGCTAATATATACTTTCTATGAATATATCATTTTATTAGGCATAAAATATTAATAGTTACTATTAGAGTGAGTTTTTTCATTTCTGGTTTGGTTTTTTTATTAAATGGTTATTTTTTATTTTTAGAATGAAAAGTTGTTAGCTTAAATTCGAATAGAATTGTAACAACTTTTTTGGTTGATCGATTGGATTATTTTTTACATATGTCTTCTGTTTTGTTAATTGCTTCATTGGTAATCTACTATGTTAGAAAGGAGTGTATGAGAGAAAAACATTTAATTTATTTTTGTTTGTGTGGGTTTGTTGGTTTCCCCGTTAGGGCCAATTTTTGAAAGCAGTTGTTATATTTATGATGGTAAAAACTGCCAACAAAAAAATACTACCTTTTTGAGCTTTGCCGCTTCTAAGACGCAAATAAAGCGTTGTTAACAATTGAAACGACGCGACGCTAAATGACAAAACTCCTTCCAGGAGGGAATGTGGAAATTATTCTAGAGCACAGTATCTCTCGTTTTTGCTACGCTTTTAACTCACATTGCGCGTGCTGCACAGCGTGTGACAACAAATGGCATGGATTTTCATTTGGATATAATTAAAATTTCCGCGGACAGGACAGATTGCAAACAAAACTTTGCACTAAAAATGCCTTTAGTGTGCCCCACCTTACGACCAAAAATTGAGCAAATCTAACCAAAACTATTAACCTTAAACCGCTAGGTGAGGAATATTTAGACCCCGGTACCTATAGTTGAGGGGATCCAAGCAACATGCACCTCGGCTCTCAAGGCTATTACGGAGAATGCCTTCCGTGACGCCTTCAATGCTTGGAAAACGCCCTGGCAGCGCTGCATTGACGCAGAGGGAGCCGGTTACGATTTCCAAACAGAAAACTATTGACTCGTCTCCTCGGAAATAACAAAGAATTATTAAATATTGGACGACTTTAAAACAAAATTATATTATTGAATATAATCCGAAACTATAATCAATGAAAGTTTCAAGGCTCTCTCTAACCCTATTTATTGAGTTGTTTTTGCGAAATTGTTCACAATTTTGTGACACCACAATCGCCATATTGACAAATCTCTGCACCAACAGCCTTTATTATAGTGCTCATGCTGACGTGGTAAGAGTTGGAACGTAGTAAGCCATCGGCCATCATAAACACAGCGAGCTAACTGTAAAATTTATTGCTTGCAACCGCACAACAAAATTTACAACCACATCTCAGTTGATGTCGCTAAGCAGCTTATTGGCACGATTGGGATTACTTACCTATATATATTAAATTCATGCGCAAACAAGCTTTTCAACGAATGTACGGAACTAAATAAGGCGACAATAAAATCATGACAATTTTGCTAATTTTACGGACGAAAACGAAACCAGTAAATTGTTTATAACTTCCTTTTACTATTAACTTACTAAATTTTTTATTTGAAAATTAGAGCCTTAACATTCTTATAATATTATTTATTGATTCATTCCCTTATTATTCGAGTGGTACAGAAAAGAAATAAAAGCAAACAATTAAATAAAATGTATTAGACGTTTACGGGATTTATAAAAGGCCACATTTTCTCCAAAATACTGTCCTTGTTACTACCGGAATACTATTTTAACTAAGTATGCATTTTTGATTTTTATACTCTCGCAACAAAGTTGCTAAGGAGAGTACTATAGTTTTGTTCACATAACGGTTGTTTGTAAGTCCTAAAACTAAAAGAGACAGATTTAGGGTTATATATACCAAAGTGATCAGGGTGACGAGTGGAGTCGAAATCCGGATGTCTGTCTGTCCGTCCGTCCGTCTCTCCGTCCGTCCGTCCGTGTCTGTCCGTCCGTCCGTGCAAGCTGTAACTTGAGTAAAAATTGAGATATCATGATGAAACGTGGTACACGTATTTCTTGGCTCCATAAGAAGGTTAAGTTCGAAGATGGGCAAAATCGGCCCACTGCCACGCCCACAAAATGGCGAAAACCGAAAACCTATAAAGTGTCATAACTAAGCCATAAATAAAGATATTAAAGTGAAATTTGGCACAAAGGATCGCATTAGGGAGGGCATATTTGGACGTAATTTTTTTGGAAAAGTGGGCGTGGCCCCGCCCCCTACTAAGTTTTTTGTACATATCTCGGAAACTACTATAGCTATGTCAACCAAACTCTATAGAGTCATTTTCTTTAGGCATTTCCATATACAGTTCAAAAATGGAAGAAATCGGATAATAACCACACCCACCTCCCATACAAAGGTTATGTTGAAAATCACTAAAAGTGCGTTAACCGACTAACAAAAAACGTCAAAAACACTAAATTTTACGAAAGAAATGGCAGAAGGAATCTGCACCCAGGCTTTTTTTAAAAATTGAAAATGGGCGTGGCGTCGCCCACTTAAAACCACATCTCAGGAACTACTCAACCACTGTCAATGAAATTCGGTATATAATATTTTCTCAACACCCTGATAACATTTACGAAACATGGGTGAAATCGGTTCACAACCACGCCTTCTTCCAATATAACGCTATTTTGAATTCCATCTGATGCCTTCTCTGTATAATATATATATATATATATAGGAACCAATGATGATAGCGGAATAAAACTTTACTTGTGTAATACCTTATTTGAAAAATATGTAAATGACGGATAATGAAATCTCGATTATCACTTTATGATGCGAGAGTATAAAATGTTCAGTGACACCCGAACTTAGCCCTTCCTTACTTGTTAATTATAATGACATTTTATGGGAACTATGAAAATCGATAAACCTCATTGTCGGTAACGATATACATATATAATGGCAATATAAATACACTTCTGAAAACCGATATATACAAAGTTTAAGTCTACCACACAGCCAAATGTTTTTTCGCATTAATAGATTGTCATGAAAAAGCCGGCAAAGCTATTGCCGCTTTAATTTACAAAACTTTAGAAAATTAGAAAATTCGTTTTTAAGATAGCTGTGGATAGGGCAACGAAAATATTAGTAGTAGTATACGCGGTAAATGCGAATGAGCATAAAATTAAATCAAGCGTAAAACTAAGATGCACTTTTTTCGTCCTGTGGTACCCACACACTGAATTTGGCTCGAGTCGACTTGGCTGAATGCTATCCTTGAGAAATATTTTTCCAAAATACTCAATTATATTCTTTGTCTTTCTAAAACGAGGTGGGGTGCCAGACCCGATGTCTTCAAGCTATTTTTAAAAATTCAATCTTACGGCAGAAACTCGTCGGGACGTTTATGGATTCTTGAATGGTGTTTTGATGACTTCCATTCCTTCATACAATCAATGAAAGAAACCTAGATAGCTTTCTTGTTGAATTGTCATGACTGTGCGACAATTGGAGAACAATTTCTAATGAATGCAAAAAGGTTGCTGGGAATTTAAAGCATGTCGAGACGATACTACCATCAACAAAGATAATACCACCTAATTTTGAAACCCATGTTACTACATACATACAACTTATTGAATACCATTACTGCTCGAACATTTCGTTTAGCGCTTTAGCAAGGATCAAAAGTTTTCATCAATCATGATCGTCACGGGAAAGGACCCCATCTGGACCCGGTTTTTTCTCAGCGGCCCCGGTGGTATTTTATATAGAAGTATATAATAGGTTGTCAAAAGTCTTGCGGTATTTTCGCTAGTTGGCGCTGAAAGCGCGTAGTTCTAGTTTTATTCGTTGCATCGGGTCATGCTATACCTTTTTGGAAAGCTCATTTTACGCGCTAACACGTGTTTGATTGATTGTTGTTTCTTTTAAGTCGTTCGTGAGTTATAGCGTCGCAAACATGGAGAAAAATAAAGAGAAAATACGGCATATTTTACAGTACTACTACGATAAAGACAAAAATGCATCTCAAGCCGCCAATAAAATTTGTGCAGTTTATGGACCCGACATAGTTTCCATTTCCACCGCACAACGATTGTTTCAACGTTTTCGTTCTGGTGTAGAGGTGGTCGAAGATGCGCCACGCTCCGGAAGACCTGTCGTCGAAAATTGCGAAAAAATCGCTGAATTGGTCGAAAGAGACCGGCATAGTAGCAGCCGTAGCATCGGTCAAGAGCTGGGCATGAGTCATCAACAATTCATTTCAATTTCAATAAAACAAAAAATTCAATAAAAATACCGCAAGACTTTTTTGACAACCCATTATATAGGTGTAGTTGTTGTCCGAAAAAGCTAAACTCTATAAGTCACTCATTATTACCGTCCTGCTATATGGTGCAAAGGCTTGGGCGATGACAACAACCGATGAGTCGACGTTACGAGTTTTCGAGAGAAAAATTCTGCGAAAGATTTATGGTCCTTTGCGCATTGGCCATGGCGAATATCGCATTCGATGGAACGATGAGCTGTGCGAGATATACGACGACATTGAGATAGTTCAGCGAATTAAAAGACAGCGGCTACGCTGGCTAGGTCATGTTGTCCGGATGGATGAAAACACTCCCGCTCTGAAGGTATTCGATGCAGTACGCGCCGGGGGATGCAGAGGAAGAAGACCTCCACTCCGTTGGAAGGACAAAGTGGAGAAGGACCTGGCTTCGCTTGGAATATCCAATTGGCGCCACGTAGCGAAAAGAAGAAACGACTGGCGCGCTGTTAACTCGGCTATAATCGCGTAAGCGGTGTCTACGCCAATTAAGAAGAAGAAGAAGAAAATTTTGAACAACATACACAAAACATTTCCAGTCGAGTTTTTACTGATCATTCAGTGTTTCTTCAAAGCTCTTAACCTTCATCAATTGCCGTATTTGTGGGCCTACAAATATTCCCTCTTTGATTTTCGCCTCGCTGGGTTTAGGGAATTTCTCTTTTAGATATAAAAATCCATCTCCAACTTTAGGCAAAGCTTTTACAAAAAAACTGGATGTGATAGAAACAAAACTGTTACATAATTTTTATGAGGGTACACCAACGTAAATAAAAATCACAGCAAAGTTCATGTGACAAAAACAGTGTTATTAGTTCATGTATGGAGATACTGGAATGGAGATACTGGAAGTGCTAGTAGTAAATAAATCGAGCGCCAATAATGTTATCGAAATAAAACTGTTTAAAAAAGTGTATTTAGGGTATGCGATATCACATCCAAAATTATACCAAATCGGATTTTAACTTCTCAAGCCCTGAGACACCGAATCTATGAAAAAAAAACCTGGTATTGGAATCGCTTTTCTAGATGAAATTTTACCAAAGTACAAATAATAAATAGCTACAAAATCCACAAAACAAAAAACACAAAAAACAACTACTCTTCAATTTCGTTGATTATTGCTGTTTTAGGTTTTACTCGTAAACAGTTTTGGTACTGTTATTTGTACGCACAGATGTGGTACAGAATCTTAGATTTACAGCGCACGTGTATAGAATTCGTTTGCGTTGTGGCTAGTTCCTGTAGGTTTTGTTTCAGCAATTTTGTTTGCTTATCGTTATATAATGTCACATATAAATTGCAACTAATTCTAAATTCCACAAATATCGCCAGAAGCTATCAAAAGATCGGCAATGGAGACTGCGTGCTCTAATTTCCATACAAGTACTAAAAAGAACACAGAGTAGAAGAAACATTTGATTCTGATATTGATTTTTTAGTAACATTTGCTTATGTAAAAACATTTTAAGTTACTCGTATTTTCTATTGTTTGTTACTACCGCCAAGTCAATCTGAATTAAAACATCCACTGTGCAGATCAATGTGATATAAAAAGTTTGTTTTATAATCTTTTCTAGGCGAAGTTCTGTTTCATATTTCTCTTCTTATGCAACCTTCCATAGATTTACAAGTTTCCAAATATCTCCAGTGGGGAACTCTTTCAACTTGAGAATTCTGGGTTTTTAGATCTTGGGTTTCTTGTACATTTTCAACTTTGCCGCTGCTGCCTAGGTTGACTTCTGGGTCAAACAATGTCAAGTGGACCCTGAAAATTTCGCAAAATCACCGATTTTAAAAATTATCACATTGTACCCCATGAAATAAATATTTCGTCAAAATTATTTTTTTGTTAGGTTTAATTTTAAGGCACGAAAAAATTTTAAAATTATTCTGTCATAAGCTATAGCAAATAAATCGATGCAATTTTGTGCACTCAAAGAAGGATATTCGTGCTATGTTATAAATATTTTTTCGCGGTCAATTTGTTTAGATATAAATATTTGACATACATTTTTTTTTAAATAATTGAAAATGTGTATGCCTTCTTCACGCTAAAAGAAAATTGAAAACTATGTCAAACAACGCAGAAAACGTTTAATAATTTGCAACTTTTTTTCGTTCATGCCTAGTACTGATCATTTCTATATACTTACGTATACTTTATAGGGTCCCCGTTTTTGTCCTATTGTTGTTACAAACACAGTGGCAAACTTAATATACACTGTTCAGGGTATAATGAGACATCATCATGAAACTTTGTCTACATGTTCTTGGTCAAAACGGGGGATGGTATTTTAGATGGTCGTTGTAGAACCGTTGCTACTCCCAAAGGTTCCATACCTGGACAACAGTGCGTGTGGCTAACTTTTTACTGAAGTATATTTTAATTTGCGATGTATTAACATTATTGCATAGAAACAAGTTCTTGTGTATAATTTGGTAATAACAAAAGTAAATTCAGTCAGTTGGGATCCTTTCCTGACCCCGGTAGTGTAATTCCTCTCGCTTCGATATACGCAATAAAAAGATTTTCATTTAATTTGACTTTCCAACTCACTTTAAAGCGTTTATGTTCATCAAAATGTATGATATAAGTATTAATAAATTCAATTGGACAATTTTTCGTAAAAAAAGACACGGTTTATCGAAAAATATGAATTAAATTGGTAAATATATACTTGGCTCAAATAGTGTCCCTAATGTACTTATTTTTCCCCTGCCTGAGTTTATTTCCCCTATATCTCATTTAAGTAAATTAGCTTAATTTCAATCTAAATATCGGACAAGGAAAATGTAGTATTGTAACTGCGTAATTCTACAATCTATAATATATATTAATTAATATACCAAATATTACTGTAGTCTTCTCCCTCTTTCGTCGAATAATCAATGTTGAATTATTTCAGAACATATTTGTACTCTTTGCTTTTTTCACACGCCGAAAGTATAAGATGTTCAGTCACCCTCAAACTTCGCTCTTCCATTTTTATATATATGTATTTGCCATTATTTTCGATAAAAATACGATAAATGTAACACAGCTTATAAACATTTAATCTACGTGCAGCGCTGCGTATGAGCAACATAAATTCAGCCTTTGATCTGCGTCTATGAAGCAAAAACTCGTCATAAAGTCTTTTCTTGGATTATATAATAGAGACTCCTCGAAAATCTTACAAATTCGGTGGCTTACACGCGTTTCTTACCGACTCACGTCTTCAATTACCGTTTTGCCACAAGTCTTCAATTTCAGTATTTTGAGATCTACGAAAACGATGTTGAAAATGACGCGGAAAAAAGCGAAATAAGAAGGAAATATCAGGGAATACAGTTTGGTTCCAATTTTGGGAATGTTTACATCCGACTATATCTAAAAAGAGGCTGACAAGAGAAATGCCGGGACTCGACGACTTTCACCCACCACGAATCCCACACCGAGTTTGCACTCTTTTATATGGCCGCTATAGTAAGTGTCACAAGGACCTAATCGTCTCCATCCCTGTCTCGTCCATCGCATTTCTTGGATGGCTGTTATGACTGCCTTTACTTTTACGAAGACATAAATTAGCTAGCCATTGACGTCTTCCCAATTTAGGAATTAGTCTTAATTACGTTTGCTGTGGACATCCTCACAAATGAGGTCTTTCATTCGAGGCTGTTGTTTCGTTTTCATTTAGTGTGGCTTCTACGTGACGGGTCCCAAACCCACCGGACAATCTCGATAGGTGAAGAAGTTTTCTACAAATTTATATAGCGAGTTTTTCTTGCATTTAGATATAGCTTTAGCCGTAACCCCAGGCTCCACACGAGTTGGCTACCGCATCATACACAATGGTTAACCGTGTTTCCAGGATGCGCGGCGAGGACGCAAGAGTAGGAAATGGATTTAGTCCTGTAACTGCTTACCCAAAACCAAAAGTATACCAAATTTCATTATTTCTCATCAAATTTGAAAAATAAAATTACTTTAATATGATGAATTTTAACAATGCATCAATTGAAAGCGTTTTTTAAGCGAAAAAATATATTTTTGAATTAAATTATGACCAAGATGTCAAATTATTCTTCAATTTTATTGAACAGAGGAATATTGCTTTTATCACTATTTTATTATTGTCACAACATGTCACATAAAGTATCGGGTGATTTTTTTGAGGTTAGGATTTTCATGCATTAGTATTTGACAGATCACGTGGGATTTCAGACATGGTGTCAAAGAGAAAGATGCTCAGTATGAGACATTTCATCATGAAAACTTTAACGAGCAACGCTTGCAAATCATTGAATTTTATTACCAAAATCAGTGTTCGGTTCGAAATGTGTTTCGCGATTTACGTCCGATTTATGGTCTACATAATCGACCAAGTGAGCAAACAATTAATGCGATTGTGACCAAGTTTCGCACTCAGTTTACTTTATTGGACATTAAACCAACCACACGAATGCGTACAGTGCGTACAGAAGAGAATATTGCGTCTGAGGCTGAAGACCGTGAAATGTCGATTCGTCGCCGTTCGCAGCAATTGGGTTTGTGTTATTCGACCACATGGAAGATTTTACGCAAAGATCTTGGTGTAAAACCGTATAAAATACAGCTCGTGCAAGAACTGAAGCCGAACAATCTGCCACAACGTCCCTAGAAAAGTGGGGAGAAAATCCGCTTTTTTATCGACAAATTTTGTTCAGGCTCGCATCTGGTTGAATGGCTACGTAAATAAGCAAAATTGCCGCATTTGGGGTGAAGAGCAACCAGAAGCCGTTCAAGAACTGCCCATGCATCCCGAAAAATGCACTGTTTGGTGTGGTTTTTACGCTGGTGGAATCATTGGACCGTATTTTTTCAAAGATGCTGTTGGACGCAACGTTACGGTGAATGGCGATCGCTATCGTTCGATGCTAACAAACTTTTTGTTGCCAAAAATGGAAGAACTGAACTTGGTTGACATGTGGTTTCAACAAGATGGCGCTACATGCCACACAGCTCGCGATTCTATGGCCATTTTGAGGAAAAACTTCGGAGAACAATTCATCTCAAGAAATGGACCCGTAAGTTGGCCACCAAGATCATGCGATTTAACGCCTTTAGACTATTTTTTGTGGGGCTACGTCAAGTCTTTACAGAAATAAGCCAAAAAATTCCAGCTTTACATTTTAAATTAAATTATGGACCAAAAGATGTCAAATTATTCTTCAATTTTATTGAACAGAGGAATATTGCTTTTATCACTATTTTATTAATGTCACTACATGTCATATAAACCCGATATAATATCTTACAGTGTGATATAATACAGTTCGAAAATATGAAGCATCCCATAACACACCGTTTTTAATAATGTCTTTTTTCCACAGGAGATAAATCACACACATGATACAGATATGAAGATTGAACCAAGCGACGCTGGTGCAGCGGATCTACTGTCACCCATTATAAGTATGGCATATTTCAACAGTCTTATAAACGTGCAAGTGTAAACCCATTTATATAGAGTAAAGTCAGGAGAAAGTCAAGTTTTCGCTCAAATTTATCTCTTTTATGCACAAGCATACACTGTGATAAGTAAAACACATTTTGTAAAATTCTTTGAGACTCACATATTTGCCAATATATGCGGTATAAAGTCACTCGGAAGTTCGAAAATCTTTATATTTGGCACAAGAGAGCTAGAGGACATCTTATTACAAGTAAAGGATTATCCCTTATATATCACACATTGAGCGACATTTTCGATCAAAAGTCAATGATATGAAACGGGGTCGAAATACTCGGTACCTAGGGGCTTGAACAATATTTATTGGATTAAAACAATTTTTGGTCATAAGCTTTCACACACTAAAGACGTTTTTCGTGCAAAGTTTTATCCCGTTATATTTTTGATTTGCGTACTGGAAACTGAACGAATCAAGTTTAATCTAAAATTGTGTTGTTGTATTTTGATTTCGTCCATTTTTACAATAATATGTAAGAATATTAAAAAAATGCTAGGTACCAAATCGGTTGGACGGGTCCCGAGATATGGGGTTTCAAAACAAAGTTGGCAATGCTCAATTTTCACACCGGCTCTTATAAAGCTCTCTCATGCCAACTCGATGGTAAAATTAAATGTATCTGTCGCGTTTAGTTATTGATTTATCGCGCTTTTAGTAATTTTTAACAGTACCGCTATATGGGAAGTGAGCGGGGTTACCCTCCGATTTCATTCCTTTTCGCATTGTTGGTAGAAGTTCTTATAAGATTTGAGCTCAGCAAATTTGGTTATTGTAGCTTAAGGGGTTAGGGGTAGTTAGAATTTTCAAAAATTAATTTTGTTTGCATTTTCGTTAAGTGTAATATCTTAGAAATATTCCCTGAAATCCGATAATTAGTTTTTGAGTTATTCGACAAATAACAAAGAGAGCTCGGGCACTTCAAAGCGCTAGTGTGAAACTTTAAACGCGTTTTTCTCAAAACTATGTTTTTTGAACCGGTGACAACTGTAACTCGAAAACCGTTCAGTAGATTTTAATGAAATTTATACAGCTTTTAGAAAACATAATAAAATTTTAAAAAACATATCGTAAATAAGGATTTTTATTTTTTCGAAAATTTCGATTTTTTAAAACCAATTAACTATTGATTTTTTCGCAAAAATTTAGAAAAAAATTTCCTGAGGCCGCCATTTTGTTAATTTTGAAAATAAAAAAATCCTTCGATCAGGCTCAGGATTATCTATTTATAAAACTAATTTTTTTCGTCCGATTGATTTTAGATGAATCTCCAAGGACTTATGCTTGTCACCGCAAGTACCTTTTTTGGAACAGGGTCAACACACAAACAACTATAACTTTGGAAATTAAGTTTTTTTTTTTGAAATTTTCGTGACTTCACGTCAACACATCCTATAATAATGCCATATTACTACTTTTGCAAAATAACATGATTTAATAGCAAAAAAAATACTAAAAACTCACATTTTTTCGTGCCTCTGACTACCCCTAACCCCTTAAGTGGTTTAGGAGGTATATATATTAAACTTGTTAAAAGGCGGGGCCACGCTCACTTTTTCAAACAAATTTTTCCACAGGTTCCCCTTGCTACTGTTAACACTGTACCAAATTACAGCTTTATATCGTAATTCAGTGCTTAGTTATGGCACTTTATATGTTTTCGGTTAATGGCGATTTGTGGGCGCAACAGTGTTCCGATTACGCCCATCTACGAACTTGTACTTGTGTTCGTATTAAGAAACCTGCATGCCAAGTTTAATCGAGATACCTTAATTTACACTTAGGTTATTGTTTGCACAAACGGGCGGACGGACGGACAGACAGACAGTCAACTGATTTCAACGTTTTTTTATTCTCGTCGTGGCCTCATTTGACCAAATATCTATCTCGTTTAGATTTTTTATATGATTCTTAACATGAACCGTTAGGTGAACAAAACTATAATACTCTGTACCAACTGGTTGCAAGAGTTTTAAAAAGTAGCCTATACTTTCTTCATATTCCGTTATAACTAGATTTTTTTGATTTGATTTTGGTTTAAAAGGAGCAATCATTGAGTTAATTATTGAAATCTTTAATAAAATTTAGTAATTTTGTCGTAATTTCAGTCGAAGTTTAGCAGTCATACTATATTTATTAAATTCTTCGAAACTCAATTTCAATTGATGAACTAACATTTATTTATACTTATAAAGAACGCTAAAACAGGTCATAATCGACATACGATACATACAGGTGTATAAATGTAATGATTGCGGTTACCTACATCATTGTCCATTGTCTTGCAACAAAGGCACTTAACTACATTTCTTTCCGGGAGAACGGTTTTCCACGTACACCTCTCAATATTTCAATAAAAAATCTGTTATGCTTGTATTCTCTGATGGAAGTTGAGACTTTCGCACAACCAAATTTATGATAAAAGCGCTATTTTACAAAACTGAGCTGTCATTGTGGTGTATTGTACTGCACTGAAAGCATACAATACCACAGCAGGAGTAGTGCAATGAAATAAACGGAATCGGTACAGCTTGCTGCGTACAGGCAATTCAAGTAAATTTGTGTTCTTATGAGTATTCTTTGAGCTTCTCTTGTGCTCACCAAGGTACACAATCATCATGTTCGTAAACCAACAGCAGGCGCATGACGAAGAGTATATCTGCTTCAATTACCATTGCTAAGGTTCTTGTTAGGCGAGTGTGCGATTGCCTGAGTTTACGACAAGGTGTCTGTTTGACTTTTATGTTATTACCAACAGCCATGTTCACATTTATTTATTACGACTGTCAGATACGCTCAATCAAATACTTCACTTCATAACCCACATATATGCATTTGAGTAGTAACACCTGCCAGAGCTTAACAGTTATTTTGATCATTATTGCAGACATAACATCATTGCTGCGAAAATCTTATAAAATACAATTTTTTATTATTTTGTGCTGAAAAATATATAGTATGTGGTAGACCTCGACTATTAGACATCATAAAATAAAATTGCTCTCATTTATTAGTTTTCTTTAACTGCGTAGACCTACTTAATTTAATAGCAGCAATGCGAATTGCAGAAGCATCTTTTAAGTATGTTTGAGGAAATAAAGCTTCCATGTGTTGATTTTTTGGCACATACTTGACAAAAGGTATGATAAGAGCGAAGCATATAGAGAATTTCACACAAATTAACCCAACGAGACAACCTACTATGTAAGATTATCTGTTCGGTCTTTTAGTTTACAGAGATTTATATAAAGTAACAACAAATAGTTCTTGGCTACACGATCCGGCTTTACCTACTCCCAAGCCTTAACAAACAGCTATTAAAGTGGCAACAATTAAGCGGTTCACAACTGGCTACTCAAAAGTATAAAATTTTTGAAGTTATGCATACTTACAACGTTTTGACATATGAGAGATATTCCTGCTATTTACAGTAACTTAAAATATTCATCTCGACAAAAAATGGAATTTAATTCAGTATCGAGGTCGTATATCAATTCAAGACGATTTTCGTGTTAAAAAACTGATACTGAAGGATCGTCATTTGACAAAAAGCAAAATTGAGACATGGCATTAGTGGGACCTGCATCCATTAATATTCCATGAACATTGGAATGTAAAACAAAAATAGTTTACGTTGGATTCCATACAATTTGTCACTCGCTCAAAAACTGCTCGTTTCCATTGGTCAATAAAAATGTAAAAAAATCTACCATAGTGGTACCTTGAAACTGTCACATAGTGATAACTGATAAATTGTGGATTTACGTGCTTACAGGGTTTGTCTGGAAAATAATGAAATTTTCTTCCCCCGCGACTGTATTTCGGAACAGAGGTACGCGATTAAATTCTGTGTGAAACTAGGTAAATCTGCGACAGAGACGTTTGATATGATCAAGCAGGTCTACTCAGATGTTGCTTTAGCAAGAAGTGGTGTGTTTCGGTGGCACCAGGACTTTTTGGAGGGCCGGGTCGCTGATGAAGACTGGGCTGGGAGACTTGCGACTTAAGCAAACACCAACAATCTGACTCGTGTGGGCAAAGTTTTGAACTCAGACCGTCGACTGTGTATTCGATTAATTGTCCAGATGTTAAATTTATCAAAACCTGTGGTTCATGACATTGTGACGGAGCACTTGAACAAGCGCAAAGTGTGCGCGAATATGGTCCTAAAGGGATGATGACAACCAGAAACTGCGGCGAGTGAAAGTGTGTAATGTGTGAAGATGACTCCCAATTTTTGATTAACGTAACCACAAGTGACGAGTCATGGATCTTTGAGTATGAAGACGAAAGGCAAGCATTTTGAGACGACAGAGGGGATCCAAGCAGCATGCACCTCGGTTCTGAAGGCTAGTCCGGAGGATGCCTTCCCTGACGCTTTCATAGAAAAAGCCTATTTCGAAAGTTTTTAAAGAATTGTAACGATTGGTTCAATAATTTTTTTTAAATGGACTCAATCCTATTACTTTTCGGACAAACCCTGTACATGAGCCGGAAAGAAAACACAGTCGACTATATGGGTGTTTCCCAAGAGCCAAATGCATCTAAGGTTGTTCGCGCACTTCCAAGTAAATAGTTGCGTTCATGGAAGTGAATCGAAATGATACTTTTTCGGCAATAATCTATAGTACACATATTCTATAGTCATTAATTACATTTTGCTAAGGTATCGTACTTATTGAACAATATAATTGCATAAAGCCAATCAAAAGTTGTAAATTCTTCTATAATTCTCTTTCGATAATTTATATGGAGGCCAAGAATATTTTGACTCCCTTTTATCCAGTTTTGTCTTTACAAAATATCTTTACCAGAAATATAAAGTATAAAGTCAAGTCATTTTAGAAACTAGAATGTCATCAATTGCACTTTTCTATTCGACGACTAGCCAAAGTGCTTAGCTAGCTCAGTTTAAGTGAATTTGTAACACATTCATTTAAGGAGTTACATGGGTTTCTCCGGGGAAAAAACAGCATTTTTTCTAGAAATTTTTTCACATATAAAAAATTTCATATTTTATTAGAATTTTTTATTGTTACAAACATACACTATTAAAAAAAATTCTTAAATTTTTGGAAAAAAAAAAATATTTAAACCTTAGAACTTGGACGTAGGAAAAAAAACTGAGAATTGGATTTTTGGCAGACATTTTAATAAAAAAAAATCAAAATTTTGCAACTTTTTTCAAATAGTTACGATTTAAAATCTTTCGCCCAAGCCTTTAAAAATTGTTTTCAAAGACCTGTGTAAAATTTCATGAATATCGATTATGTAGTTCGCGAGAAATCTTGCCAACCGACTTCAAGCACACAATTTCGAGAAAAACTCATTTAAAACGCCGCACTTAGCCTAGCTAGCCTCAAGCGCACAAGTTCTCAAGGCTGTATCTCCGAAGCTTTTACTCGGAAAAACTTGAAAATTTAACATCATTATTCCAGAGGTGTTGTAGAATTTAATAAGGCAATATATGTACGATAGGTACAATTGTGGCGGTAAACGCATTTTCTTTTGCATTTAAGCTTTATCACATGAAAATAAATTTTCATGTAAGTATGATTAACTGGCTTCACCAGAAACAAATATAATATGCAGCTTTACCATACAATACAGGTACAATATTATAGCGCATAAAGAGCAGGGTTTGGCAAAATGGCGTGAAATATAGCGCTATCTTACCGCAACTAGCATAAATTTAGCTCAAATGCTTGAGTTGTTTCCACAAACAAAGCCGGTAGCTAGCATTTAAGTGCTTCGGATAATTGTTTGGACATTCATATGCATATATGAGAGTGCGTATTCTTATTTACCTTCGTAATATATAACGCTTTTGATATTATATTTATACCCTGAACATATATAATGATCAGTATTTGTGACGGATTTGGAACAACTATCGGACATTTATATACAAGATATAAATGATCTGAAATTTGAGGAACAGATTTATCTTCCTAAGTCTGATATATATACGAAATATAGTCATTGTTTATAGAAATAAGGAAATTGTTCAGATCGATAACTATGGCATATAGTTGCCATACAAAACGAACGATCGGAATCAAGGGCTTGTATGGAAAACTTTCGCATATGACCTGGTACTTTCACGAAATTTTACATGGATTACTGCTTAAGGTAATAACATAATCTCCGAAAAAATTCAGATCGGATTGCTATAGCATATAGCTTCCATACAAACTGGACACATAGTTACTAAAAGAAATGCACCTGTGAAGGGTATATTAGCTTCGGTGACAGCCGAAGTTAACGTTGTTTCTTGTTTTGTGTTCAATCGCAAACGTTGAGCAAACGCGCCAACAATTGTAAATATTATTGCAGAGCGCCAGCTTTTAAGGGGTTTAAATTAGAGTATAGTTAGCTTTTAGCTTTTAAAGAGTGGAAGTGTTCATATAATGAATACCGCGACAGAAAACATTAACTTCGCCAAAGCAAAACAAAATCACCAAATTGAAAATAATTAAATTTATTTTGTCAATTCACTGAGCCGTGGAGATTTCGTTGCAGCCAAATGAGATAACAGAAATAATCACAGCTATTTATTTATTGTCGACATTACAGAATAATAAAACCAGCTCAGCAGAAGCCAACGCGTTGCAGTAGTGTTTACATTTTATAAAATTGTGAACAATAAATCTAAAATAAAAGAAAGTCCAAAATATATTTATCCAAAAAAGTTTGAATCAAACATTAACTGAATAGCAAAAGTTCAATAGCACTTTTAAACCTCGTAATTTATTATCGGCGCTATTTGGGTTTACGAAAAAATCATGTTGAACCTTTTTTGTAGAGCATTCAATTTCCTACAAAATCTATGGAACAAGATATTTAAGTACATAGTTGGAAGCGAGATAAAAATTTTTCTATCTGATAATAAGAAAAAATAGAAAACTGTATGTAGGAGGACCTTCCCGTTACAATTAAAAACTCATGTTTGGAGAGGCTTTCTTAGAGGTGTCTAGGAACCTATTTTTCAGAGTACCAAACGAAAAATTTTTTTTTTTTTTAGAATCACTCTAATATTTAGTTTTATAGAAACATTATCAGTTCTACCTTAAAAGCAATGTTTTCTTGTTTTTTTATGTAAGTAATCAGAAACCTGAAGTCTGGTTTCTAGAATTTCTAGGTATTTCCTGTTTGTTATTTTATTATTATGTAATTCATCAAAACCTGTTTAATTCATTATTTTCGCATTATTATCTTTAACATTTTATTATTTCTGCAGGTATTGTTTACTGGATTTGTACAAAATAACTCGTTCCAAAGTTGCAGGATGCAAATGGCTCACCAAAGGCGATAATATGGATGTGCATATCCTTGCACAGGATGAAATTGCTGGTAATTTTGTACTCTCGCAACATGTTGCTACAGAATATTATAATTTTGTTCACCTAATGGTTGTTTGTTGTACCAAAAACTTATCGACATAGATATGGAGTTATATACATACAATATATGATCAGATGGGCGACAAGAGTTGAATTTCAGTTGACTGTCTGTCCATCCAAGCCATTATAGCTTGTTAAGGAGACAGACACCAAATACCTGAACCCCTGTGCATATGGTTGATTTTTTACTGAACATGACGGTCAAACTGTGAGGTATAAATATTTTCGAAGTTTCGTTTCAAAGAAATCTCGTGGGGAGTCAACTAGAGCGTATTTCTTGACGCGTGCCCTCTTTCTAATACTTACATTTTAAAGTTCGTGATATCTTTCGATTGGAATGTCCAAATCATATAATTTAAAAAGTTGTAAAACGGTATTGAACCAGTATTTTGATTAGGCTTAATGGAAATGTACAAATAAAGAGCTCTTACAGAGACGTAATTTAACTTTTTTGTTTCTAAATAAAATAACAATTATTTCGACGAAACTATAATAGTTAGACATATGCTCTTGTGCCATTTTCTTTTGAAGATAATTCTGCAAATTCGAGATACGTTATTAGTTTCTATTGTCAATACTATTTGCAGCAATATTTGGGTCATCTTCAAACTCATCAAGCCACCTCAGAGCCGATTTAATTCAAACAAAGAATCAAATATTGGTTCTTCATAATACACTCTCTATCTATCTCGATTAGTTTTAAGTGATATGTACTACCGTTAGGTTATTATACTCTGTAGCAACATGTTGCAAGTCGTATAACGAGTCGATGCTATCCCGAACTCCTTCATTTTAATATACAAATTTGCCACCACATGAAGGAACTTCCCGGACTTTGATTCTTGGAAGTTGCAGTTCGGCTACACCCGAACTTACACACCTCAAGGTGTGAGATGTTTGGTTATATTTGGTGGATGGACTCATGATACGTTCCCCGAAACGGGTTTTTGAGCTTCGAAAATAGAAAAAAGTTACAGTTAACCAAATCTGGTGAATATGGTGGTTGAGCTGTAACACTCGTTTCATGTTTCGCCAAAACGTCGGTCAAAATTACACTAGAATCTGATGGTTTTTTCTGTCTTTTTGGTACATGAACCACTGCAGATCAAATTTGATCTTGAGTAGTGATTCGTAGTCGATAGAAAAATCAGTTTTGAATTTCTGGACGGTTTATTCTTTTTCCTTTTGAATGACGTTGTGTAAACACCTAACTAACTAACTCCTGCTGCAATTTCTATTGCATACAACTTCATTCTCTATCCGTTGCTCATTGTCTGTTATTAAACTTACATATACTTATGTTCAAGTATGTACATATGTATTTTGCTTTTGTTTCCATGCGTTGCGTTACCACATTTGGAACAAAAGCTCATGAACTAACGCACATCACTTAGATAATTACTCAGTTAGGGGCGTTGATCCAAGCTGCTTCTAGAATCCGTACACTTAACTACACTTTAAAACTTCGATTAAACCACTCAACAAGCACATCGATAACAAGAATAACAACTCGTTACTTTACATTGCTAATTTCTGCTCCGGGTGGGTAAGTGAAGTTCAACTGTGAATGCACTTGATTAAATGCAGACGGTTACTCTCACACGTTAAGTACACATATTTGTATTCATACGTAAAACTCGAAATAAAACAAAGAAGCAGGTAAAATAAGTTCTCTTTTAGGAGAAAACTTCATTCCTGAGATAATTGAGTAATGTTTGTGAGAAGCAAATGGATTTTTACAACATATCTCCCAACTGATTACAATAGATTTTCACTGAGATCACCTAACTCAGATTTACTCGTATGAGAATACCGAAAATTTTGTATAAAATAAAAAGCTCATTAATATCGATCTACAAAAAAAGCATATGTTGCTCAAGACTAAATTTAATCTAACAATTCCTTTAAACTGTTCATCTAATACCTTGTGCGCGTTTCTTCTTCTTTACTGGCGTAGACACCGCTTACGCCATTATAGCCGAGTTAACAACAGCGCGCCAGTCGTTTCTTCTTTTCACTACGTGGCGCCAATTGGATATTCCAAGCGAAGTCAGGTCCTTCTCCACTTGGCCCTTCCAACAGAGTGAAGGTCTTCCTCTTCCTTTGTTTCCCCGGCGGGTACTGCGTCGAATACTTTCAGAGCTGGAGTGTTTTCGTCCATCCGGACAACATGACCTAGCCAGCGTAGCCTCTGTCTTTTAATTCGCTGAACTATGTCAATGTCGTCGTATATATCGTACAGCTCATCGTTCCATCGAATGCGATATTCGCCGTGGCCAACGCGCAAAGGACCATAAATCTTTCGCAGAATCTTTCTCTCGAAAACTCGTAACGTCGACTCATCGGTTGCTGTCATCGTCCAAGCCTCTGCACCATATAGCAGGACGGGAATTATGAACGACTTATAGAATGTGGGTTTTGTTCGTCGAGAGAGGACTTTACTTTTCAATTGCCTGCTCAGTCCGAAGAAGCACCTGTTAGCAAGAGCAATCCTGCTTTGGATTTTCAGGCTGGCATTGTTGTTGGTGGTTCCGAGATAAACGAAGTCATCAACTACTTCAAAGTTATGACTGTCAACAGTGACGGGAGTGCCAAGTCGCGAGTGCGACGACTGTTTGTTTGATGACAGGAGATATTTCGTTCACTGCCAGACCCACTTTCTGTGCTTCCTTGTCCAGCCTGGAGAAAGCAGAACTAACGGCGCGGGTGTTGAGGCCGATGATATCAATATCATCGGCATACGCCAACAGCTGTACACTTTTTTACTTCTATATGTAGCTCTGCATCTTGTATTATTTTCTCCAGCAAGGTTGAAAAAGTCAGACGATAGGTAGTTAGCTTGTCTGAAACCTCGTTTGATATCGAACGGCTCGGAGAGGTCCTTCCCGATCCTGACGGAGCTTTTGGTGTTACTCAACGTCAGTTTACACAGCCGTATTAGTTTTGCGGGGATACCAAATTCAGACATCGCGGCATAAAGGCAGCTCCTTTTCGTGCTGTCGAAAGCAACTTTGAAATCGACGAAGAGGTGGTGTGTGTCGATTCCTCTTTCACGGGTCTTTTCCAAGATTTGGCGCATGGTGAATATCTGGTCGGATGTTGATTTGCCAGGTCTGAATCTACTTCACTCATAACTCCCGTCCTGCTATATGGTGCAGAAGCAAGGACGATGTCAACAACTGATGAGTCGACGTTGCGAGTTTTCGAGAGAAAAGTTCTGCGAAAGATTTATGGTCCTTCGCGCGTTGGCCACAGTGAATATCGCATTCGATGGAACGATGAGCTGTTCGAGATATACGATGACATTGACATAGTTCAGCGAATTAAAAGACAGCGGCCACTCAGGCTAGGTCATGTTGTCCGGATGGATGAAAACACTCCAGCTCTGAAAGTATTTGACGCAGTACCCGCCGGGGGAAGGACCAAGTGGAGAAGGAACTGGCTTCGCTTGGAATATCCAATTGGCGCCATGTAGCGAAAGGAAGAAACGACTGGCGCGCTGTTGTTAACTCGGCTATAATCGCGTAAGCGGTGTCTACGCCAATTAAAAAGAAGAAGAAGCCACACTGATAAGGTCCAATCAGTTTGTTGACGGTGGGATTTAATCTTTCACATAATACGCTCGATAGAACCTTATATGCGATGTTAGGAGGCTAATCCCACGGTAGTTGACGCTTTTTTATGGATTGGGCATAGCACACTTAAATTCCAATCGTTGGGCATGCTTTCGTCCGACCATATTTAACAAAGAAGCTGATGCATGCTCCTTATCAGTTCTTCGCCGCCGTGTTTGAATAGCTCGGCCGGCAATCCGTCGGCCCCTGCCGCTTTGTTGTTCTTCTGGCGGGTAATTGCTATTCGAACTTCTTCATGCTCGGGTAATGGAACGTCTGCTCCATCGTCATCGATTGGGGAATCGGGTTCGCCGTTGTTGTGCGTTCACTGCCATTCAGCAGGCTGGAGAAGTGTTCCCTCCATTATTTAAGTATGCTCTGGGCATCTGCCACTAGATCACCTTTGGGGTTCTACAAGAGTATGCTCCGGTTTTGAAACCTTCTGTAAGCCGCCGCATTTTTTCGTAGAATTTTCGAGCATTACCCCTGTCGGCCAGCTTGTCAAGCTCTTCATACTCACGCATTTCAGCCTCTTTCTTTTTCTGTCTGCAAATGCGTCTCGCTTCCCTCTTCAACTCTCGGTATCTATCCCATCCCGCACGTGTTGTGGTCGATCGTAACGTTGCGAGGTGGGCAGCCTGTTTTCTCTCCGGTGCGACACGGCACTCCTCGTCCTACCAGCTGTTCTTTTGCATTTTCCGAAAACCAATGGTTTCGGTTGCAGCTGTACGTAAGGAGTTTGAAATGCCGTCCCACAGTTCCCTTATACCGAGTTGTTGACGAGTGCTCTCAGAGAGCAGGAGTGCAAGCCGAGTAGAAAATCGTTCGGCTGTATGTTGTGATTGCTGCTTCTCGACGTCGAACCTTCCTTGTGTTTGTTGACGTACGTTTTTTGCTGCACAGAGGCGGGTGCGAATCTTGGCTGCAACAAGAGTGGTCCGAGTCGATGTTAGAACCTCGGAGCGTACATACGTCTAGAACACTGGAGACGTGTTTTCGTCTATCACAACATGATCGATCTGGTTGTTGGCCTTTCTATCCGGAGACAGCCAGGTATCTTAGCGAATAGATTAAATGTGATCTTATCGCTTTATATTTTTTTCGAAACATGCTATTTGGCGGCAGAGGCTGACTTAGTGTTGCTCATACGCTGTGATGTACGTATATTTAATGCAATACATTTTTATAATTTCAATACAATAATTTACGCGGTGAGGAAAGGAAAAAATGTTAGTTTGGATAATTCAATAGAATAATTGACCATTTGGATAAAAAATTTGACCTAAGTAAAAAATATAATATTAGGAGAAAAATGATTGATTAAGGATTAAACTATATATTTCTTCTTACTTACCATCTTGTACAAACACTAATAGTAACAGAAGCAGATAGAGTATCAGTGTTTTGTTATAAAACAGAAATTTATAAATTCTTCTACTCTTTAAGGGGGGTTAGGGTTTCAAGATAAAAAGAACATTTTTAGCGAATTTATTTCTTAAATATGGATCGAGTAATTTTATTCGGATCATTTGTACATTATTGAGCACACTTTTGATAATATAGTGTAACCCATCCCTGAAATGACAAAAAACTTGATATAAATGATAGATGGCAGTTTCAAAAAGCAAAAAATAAAAATCTATTCTTAACTATGTCATTTCCGAGAGAATGTTCACCTATGTGTATAGGAGGAACGTTTTAAAACTTCTCAATAAAGTGCTCTTACAGTACTTCT
This sequence comes from Bactrocera neohumeralis, assembly GCF_024586455.1. NCBI lineage: Eukaryota > Metazoa > Arthropoda > Insecta > Diptera > Tephritidae > Bactrocera > Bactrocera neohumeralis. The sequence goes on along the minus strand of NC_065923.1, from coordinate 43,930,852 downwards.
TATTTTATTTGATCATCGGGTTGTACAATTGTGTTACTTGGTAAGTCCATATGTAATTGCAGCAATAATCAGCTTTGTTCTAATCAATATTATTGGCGTTGTCACAATACTTATTTGGTAACTATTATGCGATTGAAATATCTACAACTTGGGTAAAGTTCGCTACTATATATAAATTCCACTCCTCTAATCAAGAAAGTAAAACAAACGGAATAAAATGCTGGTATGGAAACCTTTGTCATTTGGCGAGATATCTTCAAGAAGTTAGACATGGGTTATTGGCTTGTGCAGCGTTGCAATCTGCGAAGAAATTGTGCAATCATTAAAACTACACAACCTATGCGGTTTTTTTTATTAGATAGAGGAAGGTTTATATGTACAATAATATCCATCAAACATTGGAGAAATACTGTTATTTTTGAGTTTTCTAATGTTAGGTCGAAAATAATTAAATCTTTTCCGCTAACATTGCAAACGCAGGTTGAGCTCTACGAGATTTATCAAAATAATGTATTGTACCCATTGAAAAGGTCTACAGAAAACTCCGGGATGGTATAAGTCTATCTCTTATGGATATCCCACAATAACATTTTTTGTCATTTACTTTTTACGACAAATAGTGGCTAATTTTCGAAGCGGTTTTAACCAATACAGCATTAATCCTTATTCAATTAAATATCTTAAATACATTTTTGATTTAATATAGATAAATATTAAATACTGTATTTGATTTAAATGAATAAAAGACATTACAGATTTAAAAATTGCGGGACGTAGCGTTTGCGGTAGCGGTATAGGCGATGGGAGCGTGCATATGAATATCGCGTCGGAGGCCGCCGTTCTCCCTATAGCACTTCGAATTTAGCAGCGATCGGACGCGTTTATTAGCTCTCTAGCGAGGAATATTTATACACAAACGATGAAGTATATGCGTACAATTTCAAACTGATCCATCCTCAAAAATAATACAGTTGCTAAATATTTGGAATAGTAGATTAGAACTGCAACCAAATACTCAGTACAATGGATTATAACTGGCTCAGTAAGCAGTCTGTGAATATTATACCACGTGCATCGCAAAAGACCGATGTCATAACTTTGCCAGCCGACTCTTTCGTTTTTCCACGCTTGAAGACTGGTTAATAATGTGCAGTCCACTATTATGTATGTTGTTTAGACTCCAATGTGGAGCCGTTTTTCTATTGTCACACACCGACGCAAAAATTCGGTTTTATTACGATTGAAGAGCACTCAAACACTCCTCAGGGTCACAAATTCGTTGTGTTTGTTATATTATGAACTTGCGAGGCACCCACTTTGCAGAGAGCTTTCGCCGTTTTAGATCGTCCACTGCCTTCATTGTCCTCGGTGCTCATTTCGCCAACTTAGTGCAGAGCCCAAGTTCAACAGTATACACACGAAATGCTTTTATTATCGATTTTTTTGTAAACTAATACAGTTGCTTCACAAAAATGCTATATCTCATTAACTAATAGTTATAATCTAACTAAGAGAAATCATATACATGGTAGTAGTTATTATCTATGGATCACCAAACAGTAAAGCGTAGAAGTCCTCTAGTTTGAAATAATTTCACGGAATTTGAGAAAAGTTTTGCCTGAGGTGATTTTTCCGACTTCTTGTAAAGAAACTTTCGTATTTGTCAAGGGTTCTATAGCTTCGGTGCAACCAAAGTTATCGCTTTTACTGGATTTAATAATTAAATATTTTTAATTTCAAGCTTTATGTGTCAGTTTTGCCATAGATGGCTGCGCAAATACGTGAATGGGTAATACTGAAGTATAGTATACTAACAAATTTATCGGAAATTAAGGTGAATTTTTTTTATTGATTTTTCGGGCTTAGCTTTTAATGAAACTGTACTGTCAATATGTGACTGACAAAAACTTGTAAAATGTATGGCATAAAGCATAATGCGAATATATTTAACAGATTCTGTGAAACTTCCAAAAATATTTTCAATTTCAATTATATTTAATTTTCTTTATGAAGATAGTTTTATCCAATATATATATAGATGTGAAACGTTTGATTCCCTAACTTCTCTTTCCTTCACTTGTTCATATAAGTTTTGCCACTGGAATTAATTTTGTCAAAAATATGATGTAAAATCAGTAGCACATATCTTACAAATACAATATTGCAGAACATAAGGTGTGGTATTTTTAAAAATGCATGAAAAGGGCGTTAACTGACCGCATCTTACATAAATTTGGCTCAAATATGTTTGCTTTGAGACTAAAGTGGTTTTCCCAAGCAAAGACGGTTTGGATATACACAATCTTTCTCTTGTCACTTTACAAATTATTAAAAATTTACATACAACTCAGAAGGTATATTTAAAGGATTATATTTATGACAAGATTCATATCAAGGAAGGCTTTGAAATGTTTGTAGCAATATCGCTTCACCAACACACACATCTTTATTACATACATTTCCACTTCCCTCATCACATCTTGTATGTGCTCAAGTTGGTTGGTCTTTAAGCTTAAACTCAGTTTGAAGTTAGAAATTCAGATATTCGTTTATTGACTGTCAGTATAGTATGTTAAACATACTATTCAGTATCGAATTTCGCGAAAAAGGATAAAATTTGTTGGTATCATATTCCTGTTCGACACATTCCGCATACATTCAGGACATAACGCATTTCCTTCAAGGCTATATCATTAATTTTTTAAGATAAGTAAGTATAAAAAAGATTACGAAGTTAATCCGAATTTATTATAGAAACTGTGCTAAAGTAAAAGTAAAATCTTAGGTAATTTAATTACTGAACTTAGCTCCAAATATCCGAAAATGTATTTAAATAAATGCTTTGTCAACTAGCAAATCGCCGAAGTTATAGAAGAAGTATACAAATATGTACATGGCCAACTGAGTCGTAAACAGAAGCATTAACCAACTGTTGCCTGCTCTCAACGTATTACACCAAAGGGAATTTGGAAACCTACACACACTCATCCAGTTTGAAGTGAATATACAGCAAGTTGTTCAGGCAATAAATAATGAGGGGAGAATGCTTGCATGCATTCTTCAAGCTATAAATCCATCCGTTTCAAATGTGGAAATCTGTGGCCATAATTTTGGGTTCTAACTGGTATTAAAGACAGAACCACAGTAAATGTGTGACTGTGGTAACGACAAATATAAGTACATATACTATATATATATCCATTTACTTATCAACAACTGAGAACCGGAGGTAGAAAAATATACTCAACCGAAACGCTGAGACTTTGAATACCTATGAGTTGCATGGTTGCATAATGACAACGTATTTGCTGTTCCTAATACGGTCGTCTGTATCTGTACGTATATAATCGCAGTTGACTGCAGAGAGACGGTCAAATTAACTTAAATTCAGCCTGTCACAACATTCATTAAATTTTGCAACTACTTTTTTGGTTTCTAAATATGCAATTAGATAACCAAATATGGATAGTATATTATTAGTTCTAAGGCTATATTATATTATACTCGTATATCAGGCGTTATCGTAAATTCGCACTTTACTATAGTTAGAAAGTGAGATATCTGACGACGGAGTCATCTTCAATCAGAGATAAAGATATGTCCATCTCATGTTATTGGAAATGTGAACCAAAATCACCTCCTGAACTTTGACCGTTGAGTTGAGTTCAGGAAGTTTTGACGTTTTGCAACTGGAAAAAAGGGACGGGAAGTTGAAACTCAGCTCACACAAGTAAGGAAGGGTTAAATTCTGATGTAACCGAACATTTTATACTCTTGGAACTTTCAAGTACATTAACAAGCCTATTGTAATGTCTAGAGCGAGTTTTCACCTTATTTTATTAAGTCTAAGAACAAAGATGCACCGCTATAAGAAAAACATGCTCTCTCAATTTTTTTAAGATAACTTACATATTAGCCGATATATGCGGTATAAGGTCACCCGGAAGTTCGAAAATATTTACATTAGGTGTATGGAGGCTAAGGATAGTATTGACCCGATACAACTCATATATAATATACAGAATAACTATTGTGAGGAAAGGATTCTCTTTGAATTTCAACTATGTATCTGATACATTGACCGATATTTTTGGTAAAAAGTCAACTTTAAGCACTGGATCCACATATGGCAAAAACGTTGTCGCCTTTATTCGTAAATATAATTTTCACTGTATTGAATTGTTTATTATACTATGCATAATAGTATAAAATGTATACCACAAAAACGCGTGGTCGGATCCACTAGTTTATTATAAAAAATCATATTCTGTAAATAATGTATTACCATCACCCATCATTCATTATTGGATACTATTCAACTGAATAGACCACGTCTAGGATGCAGTGAAGTGAATATACAGTGATAGAGTTCACGAAGACCGTTGAAAGTCGATTCGCTTCACTCTATGGGCTCTTGAAAAGTTCCAAGAAGATCTGACATTTCCGAGCCAAATTTTTTGCAGCGATAAGGCCCATTTCTGACTCTATGGGTATGTAAAAAAGCAAAATTGTCGCATTTGGGATGAAGTTTTTCAGTTTTTTAAACAATATTATTTAAGTATTTCATAATGAATCTGGGAAGATAATTGATTAAGGTTCAAGTCGTGATATTTCTCTCTTTTCTGAACATAGAATATATTGAAAAAGATACGCACCACTTTAATAATGTACAATTGTGAACTTTGTTCAAATTTAAATCAATATTATATAAGTATTGCAATTCCGACACCATGGATTGAATTTTATAAAAAAAAGTGCCAAGTAAATTTTGTCTACAATTGTAACATCTGCTATTAAATAACTAAAAACACTAATACTAAGCTACTAGTATAATTATGGTCTATTACAGTAAACAGCAATGTTTTGTCTCACCTTTTAGGTTTACTCGTACTGATATACATATGTACATACATATGAACACATAGTTACGTAAACATTTACAGGCATTTAAAATGCAATAATCGAATATCTGCATTGCGTCTAAGGAATTGTAGACTGTTTTATAGCCTAATATGTTTGAATATCACATAATTCGATTATGTATATAATATTTGTATATCGCATCCGCATTGCAGAAATAATAACTATGTATGTATATAAACATTTGTAATTTAAACACTGCAGTTAACCGATGATTTATGACTCACACTATGACAAGGAAACTTATGACTGCGAAAAGCATACAAATTTATTATTTCTTTATTCTGTTAAGTAAATTTATTATAAACATCGTTTCGTGTGAATTCCATATCAATTACTTAAAGAAAATGTTGAATTCATTTTACTTGCCGAATGAAAAGTGAGGTCCGATGTCACAAAATGGAAGTGTTCGAGCTGTAGTCAATGCGTCTGTATTTAAGCGGTTATAACTCTACGAGTTCGATCAGTAAAATGTTAATCGCTTAGCCATCACTAACAAATCAAAACTTTTACTGCTTTATAGTAATTGGAAGACGATAAGTAAGTAAATACAAGAATAAATACTTTATTGTTTTATAAAATTGTATAATATTTATTTTAGTTTTGAAATTGGGCGTAACTTAATATAATTAACTTTTTTAAATATTTTTCGCTTTTCTTCTTTTGAAAAATTAGTTTATCAACTAATGTTTTATTAAAGTCCCTTCTCCTTTTTTAGTATTTAACAAAACCTTATCATTGCCATATTCATATATGGTAGTATACTGTATAGTAGTATACTGTAATACCGAAATGAGTGACTAACAGAGTCACAGATTGTGACAATTAGAGACATTAGCAGAGACGGCAAGGCACTTACATTTTTTCATGTACGAAATATTTGTTTTAAAATTATTTAGATTTGAATTCAAATTTCATACTATTATATATAAAATTTATGTTGTATCCTTCTTTTACAAAAGCAATATTTGTTTGCGTCCTGTCGAGTACGCGTCTAGCATAAAAATATTGTTTAGACGTATTTCGTGTATATCTCGTACAGCTCAAGTAATATTCGATGCTTAGCAGAAATAATAAATCTTTCGCAAATTTTCTATATATTTTAATTTTGACAACGTCATATACGGGAATTATGATATGTCTGTATTATTGCTTCGAACTCAATACATACTATCCAAAATGTATCCTACATATATGTTATAAACTTAAAATGCGACATTTAATTTGTTTGGGTATACATTGTGAGAAAAAGGAATCCGGTATTTGTAAATAAAACGCAAAATATTTAAATATTCATCAATATTTATTTTGTCGCCTTCAAAATAATCGCCACCAGATTTAATACACTTATGCCAACAATTTTTTCAGTTCTTGAAATTAAGTTTTTGGCTTTAAATTAAGTCACAATCGTGGCTCGATGCGATAGTGCATTATTATAGTATAAAATCTTTGAATTGTTCTTCCACAATTCCGGCCGTTTTCGGCGAATGTTCTCACGCAAACGCCTCAATACGAACGGACTCGCGAGAGATGTTGAGCTCACTTGTCATCTCTCTAACACTTGTCTGACTATTTTGAAGCAACATAACCGTCACTTTGTCAGTTGAAGAGCTCGTCCAGAACGAGGCATGTTCTCAACGATTTCTTGACCGTCTTTGAAGGCCTTGTAAAAATCGCAACGCACTACTGAGCTGTACCCGTTTAAGCAGCTGCTGTAAAAAATTGGTTTCCAGACCGCGCTTATATTTGGCATAGTAATTAGAAATACCAACTTAACAAATTTGAAATATCGTTTAACTGGGTTATTAAATTACAATTTCCGAATGCCTTTTTTGGGATGTAAGACGCTAAAGTCATCCAAACAATCGGAAGTTAAATTTGGGCAGAGATCTACACCAACTCATTTCACATTTATACTAAAACATATTTTTTTTAAGAAATTTGCCTAATTTTACTTTATTTCACTGCAATGCATTGACACGTTTTCAGAACTAAGCTGTAGTATACCCAATATTAAACGTTTATTTTGTTGTTTTCTAATTTCTTTAAGATATCTTACATATTGATATTAAATACGGTGTAAAGTTAACAGGATCCTAGAAGTTTTCCTATTGGGAACATGGAGGCTATGAACCGATAAAGTAAATTTTTTCTATCACGTCGTATTACGTCTAGAAAAATATATTCTCTGACATCCATAAAGGTTCCTCATAGATTCGGTGTCTCAGGGCTTGAGAAGTTAAAATCCGATTTGGTTTAATTTTGGATGTGATACCCTAATATACTTTTTTAAACATTTTTATTTCGATAACATTATTGGCGCTCAATTTATTTACTACTAGCATCTCGACTTATTTACTACTAGCATTTCCAGTTCGCTTCGCCGGGCTTTGATCAAGCATCCATGAACTAATAACACTGGTAAACACTGTTTTTGTCACATGAACTTTGTTATGATTTTTATTTACGTTGGTGTACCCTCGTGAAAAATATGTAATAGTTTTGTTTCTATCACATCAAGTTTTTTTGTAAAAGCTATGCCTAAAGATGGAGATGGATTTTTATATCTAAAAGAGAAATTCCCTAAACTCAGAGAGGCGAAAATCAAAGAGGGAATATTTGTAGGCCCACAAGTATGGCAATTGATGAAGGATAAGAGCTTTGAAGAAAAACTGAATGATCAGGAAAAACTCGCCTGGAAATGTTTAGTGAATGTTGTTCAAAATTTTCTACATAGGTAACCATAAATCGGAAAATTACAAAGATTTAATAAATGAACTTATGATATCAATTAAAGCTTTGGGGTGTAATATGTCCTTAAAAATACATATGCTGGACTCTCATCTTGATTTCTTTCCGGCAAATTTTGCGTTCTGTGAGTGACGAACAAGGTGAGAGGTTCCATCAAGACATTTCCTTAATGGAGAAGCGTTATCAAGGGAAATGGAGTCCCGGAATGCTAGCAGACTATTTGTTGGAGACTTAAAAGGGACCTACCGGATGCCAAATATTCAAGAAAATCATAAGTATCTATTAGATATTAGGAAATAGTTCTGTAAGTGTGGCTGAATTTTGTGCTTTTTACGAAAATATGTGTTTTGATGTCACAAGAAAACATGTCATTGATATATTATTATTTGGTGTCCCTAGTATATTCCATATTTGATATAAATTTTCAAGTCGGAAAAAAAATTACAAATTTGTTGACCAGTGTTATTGGTTTTTAGTTGTTCGCTGTACGTCATTTACTGGTTCAGATTTAATTTGATTTTGTTGCGTATTTTCTTCATTTTCTATTCGGATGCCATTTGGTTCTTATTTGATGTGCCTTACATACATCTCTAAATCTCTTTGTGTGTAAGGTAACTGCTTTTCACCTTGCATACAAATACAATCACATAAATATTGCTCGTGTGTGTCTTTTTTAGTAGTATTTCTGTAGGAAAAATGATTAAACGAAGAACGAAGACGCAAATAAGCAGCGTTTGCTTAAACAATTATAGTCGCTGGCAAATAGAATTATTAATAAAAATTTGTTAAATAAATGCATATAATTTATTGTTATGGTCATGAACTTTGCTTAATGCTAAATATAAAGATTTGCCATTATATATAGTATTAAAATTATTTCGGGCCGGAGCTAGCTCGAACAAATTCCAATCAAACGGTCCAATATTCGACCTCTTTTTGTGGCTTTTCTAAGGCGTCAATCGCCTCGGATTTATCTGCGTAGACAAGCGACTTTACATAACCACACAAAAAATTGTCTAGCGGTGCTAGAGTCATTTGCTGGTTCAGATTATACATACAATACATACATCTAATAGTAAGTTTCACCGCTGAAAAAAATTTTCTCGTGAAAAACGAAATCGGACGTATTCAGAGAACCTTAGCTTCAGCATTTTTCAGCGATACTAGTAAAAGCGATGGAAATATTTGTATTCCATTATTATATCTCAATGATAAATAATTTTAGTAGACTGCCCATTTATGAACTCTACGTTGATTTCGTTATGAGGGGGATCTGTTGCAGAGGGTTAAATATTTTCGGTCGCTTAACAATGGCTCGTAGGAGGTATTAATATATAATTTACATATGCCGAGTAGTTTGTTTTCATTCCTGGCTACGTATACTCAAGTTTACACGCCAACACAAAAAGTCGTGGAAACTCCGAAAAATTAGTTAAATATACTTGTATTAAGATATAAATTACTGAGTTACTAAAATATATATAAATACAAAGGCATAGAATAATGCATTAAACAAACGTATCAAAAGTTATTATTTGTTTACATAACATTTACAATAATTAAATAATAAATTAAACAGCTGAAGTACAGAAACCTGAATATACCTGAACCACATATTTATATAGATGCAGTAGGAACTGAAGCATATAGGCCTAGTTAACCTGAGTTGCCAGTCAATAAAAGGCTTTACGCTACTTTTATATGAACGCATATAATTTTCATGTAAATGAAACTATTTTCCGTGCAAGTAACATTCAGAGAGGCAAAGCGCTACAATGCGATTAGAATATAAGCAAGAAAATTATAGCAAACTTATCCTCGCATGTATTGTAAAGTGGATACCAGAATGCAAATCATGTAACATACCATCGATAAAAAATTTTATGGAAATATACTATTAAAATATGTAGTATAAACCCCGGAACTGAGAGGTGTAAAGTCAAAGATAACTAGGCAGTCAAGAAGTAGCATACATATTAGCATTTTTGTTATACTCTAATAGATTTGTTCACCTAACGGTTTATACATGATCAAGATGACGAGAAAAGTTCAAATTCGGGTAACTGTATGTCTATCTGTCCGTCCGTGCAAGCAGATATCTTGATGAAACATGGTTTGTGCGTTCCTTCGCAAATAATTTTCGAGTTCGTTGGCGGGCATAATCTGACCACTGTCACGCCCACAAATCGTCATTGACCGAGAACCTTTAAAGTGCCATATTGGCATAACTAGGCACTAAATTCAGATATAAAACTCTAACCTTGTGCTAATATCGCAGTAACAAGAGGCATCCAATAGCAAAAGTCGTAGAAAAACTGGGCTTTTCCCCCTATGCTAAGTTTAATATACACATTTCTTAAACCACCAAAGCTACAACAATGAAATTTGCCTAGCGCAAATACTATAAGAACCCCTATCAAGAGTGAGAAGTGGATGGAATCGGATGAAAACCCCTCACTTTCCCTATAACTGTAAAAATTACTATCAGGTGATTCAATTAAAGGGACTTTTTTCACAGACAACGCGTAAGTCGGGTTATTTTTTGTTCATTATTCTTTGGAATTTCATTGCGGTAAGACGCCTGAACAACGCTTACAAATCGTTCAACTTTATTACGAAAATTCACGTTCTGTAAAGAATGTGTTTTGTGCGCTTCGCTCAACTTGTGGTCAACATAATAGGCCTACTGAACGTACTATTCGCAACAACATCACCCATCTTAAGACCTAGCATTCATTATTGGCTAATATTCGACCGAAAGTACTACATCCAACACGCAGTGAAGAAAATAAAGCAGCCGTAGCTGAGAAGAGTGTCTTCGTGTACACTAGACAATGGAGAATCGATTGGGAGACGTTCGCAGACTGACGTTTGGAATTGTCGCATTTTACCAACTATTTTTTATTTGAAGGCACTTCCCACACATCGCATTAATCAATGGTTCTATTGAGAAAACACTTCGGTGAGCAGATAATTTCACGTTATATGCATATCATTCGTCAGTTACCAGTCGAAATGCTCTAACGAGTCATCGAAAATTGGATTCAATAGATGGATCATCTGAGGCAAAGCCGCGGCTAACATTTGAAAGAGCTAATCCAAAAAAAAAAAGCCAAAGAATGCTCTTTCCAATGATAATTAAATCACAATACAATTTTTTAAAGTTTCTGTGTTTTATCTTTAAAAACAGAAATGGATCACCTCTTAAAAGCGCCAAAAATTGTACGCCAAACACATTAAATTTTGAATAATAGGCGAGACAACGCCTACTTTTAGCTTAAATCACTTATCTCGAGATCCACTCCACGAAATTTAGTACGTGACATTTCTATGTTACAGTGTGAAAATTTAAATTTTAAATTCCTTTTGATTCTCTCAAGAAAAACTTTTTAAACCCCTAGTAGCTAAATATATGTGAACTCAAATTTTGTAGTTGACTTTTTATCGAAAATATCGATCAGTGTATGATATGTATAATTGAAATTCAGAGAGAAATCATTCCTTACTGTATGTCTGTGTGTCAAAAAAGGGTTGAATCGGGTCAATACTTCCTTTTGCCCCCATATACCTAATATAAAGATCTTCGAACTTCCGGGTGCCTTTATGAGAGAGTGCCCTAATCCCCATATAACTAACAAGCCTTATATACCTGAAGGTACAGCCCAGATTTTAATCCCTGTAAGTTTTTCTTCTTCTTTACTGGCGTAGACATCGCTTATCATCGCGGTTATCGCCGAGTCGTTTCTTCTTTTTCCAATGTGGCGCCAATTGGAGATTCTATCCGAAACCAGGTCCTTCTCCACCTAGTCTTTCCAACGGAGTGGAGGTCTTCTTCTTCCCCTGCTTCCCCCGGCGAGTACTGCGTCCAATGCTTTCAGAGCTTCAGAGTGGTTTTGTCTATTCGGTCGACATGACTTGGCCAGCGTAGCCGCTGTATTTTAATTCTTACTAGTTGCAAGAGTATAAAATGTTTGGTTATACCCGATCTAAGCACTTCCTTACTTGTTCAAATTTAAAACAGAATACCGAATTTGAAGCCACAAAATTAACATAATAGTTTCCTTCTCAACGGTAAGTATGTATGTATATTTAAGCATACACTGATTTAATTATGAAGCATTCAAATGTGAATCAACAAAAGTAAATGTATGTATTTGCGTAGAGTTTACCTTTGGCGTTAATGCAGAAGCATTGTGCTTTGAATATGAAATTAGTTTCAACAAGTTTTGCCACATTCAATTGAAATACACAGAATGAAATCAAAACTACACTACAAATTGAAGATTAGACACTATGTTCTAATGATGAGTTGTCAATTTCAATTTTCCGCACACAGTAGAAATGACTAAATATCAAGAAAGCAGCATGAACTGCACAAACTAACGACTTACGAATTAGTGCAATAAGAAGATGTTGCAAGTTCCATATATGAAGGCATGCGCATACATAAAGATGTTTGTGTGTTTGTATGTGAGCAGACTTCTATGCCGAATTTCGATGGGGTTTTGTAATTCTTAATGAAGCAACGTCCTGAATGCTTAATAATTATCTTGAGTATCAAAATAGTGTTTTTTATAGGTAGTCCGTATACATTTACGGTAGACGGGGTTCTCTTTTAATTATATGTATAATACACTTAGCTATACCTTCAATTAGAAAACTTAATTAACTATACTGAAGCATTTAGAAAAGTAGTAAGATAGTTATTTGTCTCCAAATTTAGTTATCTTTTAAGAACCCCTACATAGATACTTAAGTAGGCATAAGCATTTTCAAACAAAATATGAAACAAAGATATTATCAATAAAAATTCATTGAACCTTTAACTTACAGCTAATTTTTGGCTGATCGCACTTTAAGAACTTTTATGTTCGGTCGAGTAGTTAATATTTTACTGACGAAAATCTATATTTTTCAAATTGTGAAAAGGGTACTTTAAGTCGGTATATCAAAAGTGGAAGCATTTGTGTAATATAATTAGTAGCTTAGGTATTTACTAGAAAGAAAAAAGTTCAAATATTGAGCGTAAATTCCATCCTAATACACATACGCCCATACAAACTACTTTTACATGCAACTATTGATGTGTAAATAAATAAGTTCCTTGTGTTTATGCCTACATACATATTTACTTTTCTAAGCACATGTGAAATGGTATGATAATACGTATGTGTTTGTTCTCTACACATCTAACGGGTTTTTCGATAAGAGCGCTACACAAGTTTTTTTAATAAACCAAGAACGGTGTGAGATATTAAGGAAATTCTTAGTTGTTATGAAAGTACCTTCGATGCCATTATGTATGAAACTCGATACCGTTTGTATGGTTCAGACGCATAAATCGGCTTATGCTTCTGTAATTTCACGTTCGATGTTCGTATGAAGTTCATCTATCGTCGCTGGCTTGTTGGCATAGATCATAAGTTTGACGCAGCCCCACAGGAAATCGTCAAATCGCACAGATAATACGTTCACCAAGCTTGGTTTTCAATAATTCCATTGTGACATTGTCTAAGTCCAAATTATCCAATTCCGGCCAAAAATATTCTGTTATCATTGAGCGGTATCGCTTCTCATTCACAGTGAGTGCCGGTCTTGATCTTCATGGAAGAAGTACGGCCCAAAGATGCCGCCGGCTCATAAACCGCACCAAACCGTAATTTCTTTAGGATGCAGTGGTGAGTAATGGAGTAAATATGGATTTCTGTCTGACTTTCTTAACGAATATTTCAGCCAGAAATGAGCCTCATCGCTGAAGACGATTTTTCACGAACATACGACGATTCTTGTGGTTAAGCGGCTTCAGTTCTTCTGTCAATTTGACCTTGTAAAGATATAGGCCAAAATCTTTTTGCAAAATTCGCCACAACGACGTCGAAGAGGTGTACAACGCTTGAGAATTTGGGTCTTCCTCAATTGATGCACTAGCGGCAGCAATATTCTCGACACTACGGGCATTTATTTGTCTCACTTACACGGAAACATTTTCCAATGTACCTGTGGGTACAAATTTTTCCACTATGTAGACACTCAATTGTTGATCTGACAGTACGATTATGACGACCATAAACTCGACGTATCGCTCTTAAATTTGAGGCCACAGACTCTGAATTTCGGCTGTAAATTTTAATAATTTCGACTCATTGTTGGATGGTATGTCTTTCCATGATGAAATGGAAAAAAGGGCGTTCTTTGCTGTCTCTATTTGTCTACTTTTTTGGCGTCCCTATTGAAAAACCCCTTTACTTAGTCAGTAAGGAGTTGAAGCCTTTTCAACTTGAACACGCGCAATCTATTTACATTTAAGGGTATAATACGCAACCAACGCAACATTCAGAGAGACGTAGGTAAAATCAAACAACTATTATATGATAAGTATAGTTATGTGGCATTACAAGGCGTAAGTTTAATCTCTGAAGTTAGAATTGTACAGTATTCCTGTTCGAAATGTAGAGCTTTACAATAAAGACAATGCAGCAACATTTCGAAATAACAACAATATTTGTAAATACGACACAGTTAAGCGCAGATAAAAATTTAAAATTCATGAGAAATTTATGAAACTCGAAACTCTCTGAAATATTCGATTACACTTTTATTAAATTCAGTCTAAAATTTTATCACTAAAAAGTGTATTTACCGTAATTAATAAATCAAATTTGAATTTTATACGTATATGGTATAACATGGATACGATTATAACCGCATTAGCAATACCAAATAATCTGATATACAAACTAATGTAAACAAGGTTTATTAAAGTCACCGTGTTACTAGCTTCAGTGAAATCATTAAAGTTCTCATAGAGTGGGATGGAAAACAAAAGATTCTGAAATGAGTCATTATAAAATTTAGCTCTTGAAAGAAAAGTTAAACTCATTTCCAAAATAATGGTATTAAAGGATGAAAGTTAAGGGAATAACATGTAAAATATAATATTCACTACTGTGATCAAATTTAAATGTGACTTTTGTCCACCTCATCTCCTTCAAAGTAATACCCTTCCGCTGCAATACACTTATGCCAATGAATTTCCCGGTCATCATAGCACTTGGAAAAATCCTCCGTCGTGATGGCCATCAGAGCCTTCTACAAATCAGCTTTTATATCCTCAATTAAGTCAAAACGGTGTCCTCGGAGTGGACAAGTGAATTTGCTGAAAAGCCAGAAGTTACACGAAGGTAAATCAGGCAAATGCGGTGGTTGTGGCTCGATATTAGTTGCAAATGTGCCGCAATGATCACGAATAACCAATGCAGTATGAGAAGGTGCATTGTCGCCCTTCTTTGTTCAATAAATTCAAACAAAGTAAAAATCGACGAATTCACTTTTAGAGCCTCACAAATCGTAGCGTATCTCAAATACTAATGAATTTGACGTGAAATTTAGCATAGATGTCACTAAAAGTACTACCAGCTTATAAACAAAAAATTACCGATTGGAAAAATACTCGAAGTATAAATAAAAATTGATCACAGTAGTATTTTGCATATATTGGACCTTATCAGTGGCTTTAGACCTGGCAAATCAACAACCGACCAGATATTCACCATACCCCAAATCTTGGAAAAGACCCGTGAAAGGAGAATTGACACACACCACCTCTTCCTCGATTTTTTCAAATCTGCGTAAGTTGGCCACCAAGATCATGCGATTTAACGCCTTTAGACTATTTTTTGTGGGGCTACGTCAAGTCTAAAGTCTACAGAAATAAGCCAGCAATTATTCCAAATTTTATGCGTTTTTTTTTAAAAAAATTCGACAGCACGAAAAGCCCAAAAAGGAGCGAATGGACCTTTATGCCGCGATGTCTGAATCTAACGTTTCAAATAAAGAACCGATGAGATTTAATTTTATGCGTTTTTTTAAAAAAAAGTTATCAAGCTCTTAAAAAATCACCCGATATAAATAAAAATTGATCACAGTAGTATTTTGCATATATTGGACCTTATCAGTGGCTTTAGACCTGGCAAATCAACAACCGGAATTGACACACCACCACCTCTGCGTCGATTCCAAAGCTGCTTTCCCACGAAAAACTAATACGGCTGAGTAAACTGACGTTGAGCAACACAAAAGCTCCGTCAGGATCGGGAAGGACTTCTCCTAGCCGTTCGATACCAAACGAGGTTTCAGACAAGGCGACTCCCTATCGTGCGACTTCTTCAACCTGCTTCTGGAGAAAATAGTTCTATAAGAGTGTACAGCTGCTGGCGTAGGCCTCAACACCCGCGCCGTTAGTTCTGCTTTCTCCAGGCTGGACAAGGAAGCACAGAAAATGGGTCTGGAAGTGAACGAGGGCAAAACGAACTATCTCCTGTCATCAAACAAACACTCCTCACACAGGCGACGTGGCGCTCACGTCACTGTTGACAGTCATAATTTTGAAGTCGTAGATAACTTCGTCTATTTAGGAACCAGTATTAACACCACCAACAATGTCAGCCTGGAAATCCAACGCAGGATTGCTCTTGCCAACAGGTGCTACTTCGGACTGAGTAGGCAATTGAAAAGTAAAGTCCTCTCTCGACGAACAAAAGCCAAACTCTATAAGTCGCTCATAATTCCCGTCCTGCTATATGGTGCAGAGGCTTGGACGATGACAGCAACCGATGAGTCGACGTTACAAGTTTTCGAGAGAAAAGTTCTGCGGAAGATTTTTGGTCCTTTGCGCATTGTCAATGGGAATATCGCATTCGATGACATAGTTCAGCGAATTAAAAGACAAAGCTACTCTGGCTAGGTCATGTTGTCCGGATGGACGAAAACACTCCAGCTCTGAAAGTATTCGACGCTGTACCCGCCGCGAAATGAAGAAACGACTGGCGCGCTCTTGTGTTCCAAAGGAATTTTTGAATCTAGCGCCCCCTGGTGGCGCAATCTATATGCCGACTAGTGCGTTAGAATCTTATATCTCTATCGATTGTCCGGTGAGAAGTTCATGACATTTCATAGATTGGAAGTGAAGTTATTGCCTTTTAAGTGTCAGTATGTTTGTGTTATCGGTGCAAAAATGAGCTTCTTTAAAAATTGGTAAAACTTTTACCGAAACGATTCAATTGAAGAAGAATGTTTATGGCGATGATTACCTATCTCGTAGCAGAGTGTGCGAGTGGTTTCAATGTTTTCAAAGTGGTCTTGAGGACATAAATGACAATCAAAATGAGGGCCAAACAAAATCCGTGATCACCGGAAATTCCATCGAAACTGTGCGTGAATTCATCAAAAATCAGTCGAAATCAACATTGAAATTCATGGAAATGGAATTGAAGATATCTAAAACATCGATTTGATGCATTTTGACCAAACATTTGGGCTTACGAAAGGTGTGTGCGCGGTTTGTTCCGCACAAATTGACTGAGGACCAAAAATTGCTCTCATCGATCGACGCTTGTAACCGATTACTTGACCAAAAATCACAATTAACCATTAACCACCCCGTATTCACCTGATATGGCACCGTGCTATTTTTTCCTTTTCGAAAAAATGCATTTGCCCATGAAGGGAAAGAGTTATGCAGACGTAGAGGCCATTCAAAAGGCTTGCACCGGCATATTGGCGGCCATACCGGCCAACGAGCTAAAACACCCGTTCGACATGCTTTTGGACCGTGCAAAAAGCTGTTTGAAGCCCAAGGAGACTATTTTGAACAAAATAATTTGATTTTGCCGAAAAAAACCATTTGTTCTGTTTTTTTTTTATTCCTGTTTACTTTGGGAAGCACCTTGTAATATTCAGCTAGAGGCAAACGTATGCAATGTAAAACTATAATTCTAAGAATGGGAGGGCTATCATTTATTTCTACCTGGTACATACAAGTACAAGATTATATACATGAAATAGCCTGGATCCATATTTTGGCAAGCGAGTTTAAACCAAAATTTTAAATACACGTATGTAACGGCATTTTTGGTTAGGTGCTACATAGGGCACTTTGATTTAAGTCGGCTAGCACATTTTAGATGCTGATTTTAGCAGATACTACGTAGCATAACCTACAAATACACCCTGTCAAGAAAGTATCGGGAATGCTTCATTTCCCCCTCTCATCTCCGCTTATATCGAAGACAGGTAAATTTTTTTCCCTTGTTTGGTACAACTGTCCTTAATTATGATACCAAAATTTGTCGCGATCTGTCAACCAGTGCGTTTACAGCAGCTGTTTATGTCAGTCGACCTCAGCAGTATTAGTCGAATTTTACATTGACTGAAAATATTGATCAACGTATTTGTGTTCAATTATGTGTTGCGAACGAATTTTCGTGTGCCGATACATTGGAAATGTTGCAGAAGTCTTTTGGTGAATCTGCTCTATCAAAAACGCGCCCTTACGAGTGGTACAAAGCATTCAAGGAGGGTCGGGAGACCGTCGGAGACATGCCTCGTTCTGGACGGCCTTCAACGAGTGTGACCGATGATAGCGTTGAAAAAGTGAAAGAAATTATTGCCGAAAATATCCGTGTGAGCTTGAAAGAGATTGCCCATAAATTGGAGATCTTACGCGAGAGCGTACGTACGATTATGCATTACAAATTGGGCATGCAACGCGTTGCTGCAAAACTTGTTCCGATAGACCTGAAATTCATTCAAAAAGGGTATCGAGAGCAAGTGGCTGCAGACATCCTGGATCGGGCTAATTCGAATACCATCTCTCATGGAACGCATAATCACTGGTGACGAGACATGGATCTTCGAATATGACAATCGTCCCAATGGCGGCGCAAAGGCGCACCAAAGTCGAAAAAACCACGCCAAAGGCGATCGAAAGTGAAGGTAATGATCATTGTTTTCTTCGATATTCGTGGTGTCGTCCACTATGAATACGCTCCAACTGTTCAAACCATCAAAATTATCTTGGTGTTATGAGGCGCTTACGAGACGCTATCCGTCGTAACGCACCACCGCACAAAGCCATCATTGTGAATGAATTTTTGGCCAAACACACAACAAGTATCATTGAGCAAGCACCGTGTTCACCTGATATGGCCCCATTTGACTTTTTGTATGCAACATCCTCTAAGTCTAACAGTTCAATATAGAAAATGGGAATATTGCAAACCCATAACAACATGTTTGTTACATAATAATAATCCATATCTATATGTAATCATATATGTTATTTAATTTACGCAGTTATATTTTAATCCATGAATTTCTTAATATTTAAGTCTCCATGGCAACTCTCGACGATATATATGTATTACATGTACAGGGTAGGCCAAAAGAAACCAACGGGTGTAAAAGTTTAATAACTTTTTCGTTTATTAGTTTTTTTTTATTTTTTCTTTCAGATTATATAGACAACACTTGGAGAATTTATAATGGAGAGGTACACAACTGAACAGAGAACCAGAACAATAGAATTTTATTATTTAAAGCAGAGATCAATTATTTTAACGCAAAGAGCAGATCGTCGACATTTTAACGTCAGAATTTCGCCCTCTGAAGCAATGATTCGTTGCTTAGTTGATCGTCATCACCAACATGGCAGCGTAACAGATTTGCTTCGAACCGGTAGACCACGTTTAAGTCGCACTGCGGAAAATATTGAACGAGTACAGCAAAGTGTTAACGAAGCACCAGAAACATCTGCCAGAAGGCGTTCTGCTCAGCTATGAATATCTCGTATGTCACTACGGCGCATTTTAAAAAAAGATTTACAGTTATACCCATATAAGGTGCAAATGATGCAAGAATTAAAACCCGCAGATCATCGGCAACGTCTAAATTTTGCAGTTAAGTTTCAAGAGTTGGCCAGAAATAAAATCAACTTAATTAAAAATTTGATTATGAGTGATGAAGCTCATTTTCATTTGAATGGCTTTGTTAATAAGCAGAACTGTTGGTTCTGGGGTTCTCAAAATCCATGAGCCATTCATCAACGCCAATTACACCCCATCAGGTGTACAGTATGGTGTGGGATCACATCTAAAAATGTCATTGGGCCTTACTTCTTCGAGAATGAAGATGGAAGAGCTGTAACCGTAAATGGAGAGCGGTATCCGTTTATGATAGAAAATTTTTTACGTCCTGCTCTTGAAAACAGACCTGGTATGTGGTTTCAGCAGGACGGAGCTACTGCCCATACTGCCCGAGACACAATGGCACTTTTAAGTCAAGTAAAAAGTGGCACTTTTAGGTCAGTAAGCCAGCGCGATCGCCAGATTTGACAGCACCCGACTATTTTCTTTGGGGTTATTTGAAGGAGCGAGTGTATGTGAACAAGCCAGAGACAATCCTTGAACTCAAGGCATACATTGGTGCAGAAATTCGAACGCTACAGCCACAAGTTTTGAAAGATGTTATGGAAAATGCTCTAAAAAGAGCCCATTAGTGCGAAACTGAAAACGGCGGTCATTTAAGAGACATCATGTTTCATACTTAGTGTAAAAAAATTTCCCTTTTGTATATTATATAATCTCAAAGAAAAAATAAAAAAAAAAAATTAATAAACGAAAAAGTTATTAAACTTTTACACCCCTTGGTTTCTTTTGGCCCACCCTGTATTAAGGTGTCCTTTACTTTCCAGGTTGATTTTGTTTTGAAAACTCTCCCTCAAATTTCAAGTTTTCTCCCAAAAACAAATATGTAATGTAAACACACTATTAATTTTTAGTTTAAACTCTTGCCGTATATCTAACTGGCATCTTTTGAGTAACACTATCACTTAATACAGTGATATTCTAATGTAAAATTTTCTGGTTTTTTAAACGTTATACACAGTTAAGTTCATACAAGTGATTTAGTATAGAATCTGTGTTGCTCATACGGCATGGTGCACTATATAAATGAAGTACAAACGTAGCCACAATATTAGCAAAAATGTAATACAATTCTAAATTTCAAGAAGTATTCCAGTAAAAAATTCAATAAATAGTTGCTAGCAGCTATTAATTTCACAATCACATTCGCATAATAGCAAGAAACTGTCATACAACTGAACTGAACAATAACCGAAAACATTTCCTTGCGATAGAATCGTTTCGCGCTGATGAAGTTAATAGTTTGTAATTTATAAGTAAGGCTCAGAGAACCCACATGTGATTTTAAAAAACAAATGAGCCCAGAACGTGTCACTGTTTGGTGTGAATTTTGGGCTAGCCCTTTCAGACCTATTGATATTTTTCTTAATAATTTCGCATTAGACGTTGGAATGCAATTTCTTTTTGTAAATATACGCCAAAATTAACCTGAAAAACGCTTCTAAAGCGTCCTTTTTTAAAAACAGGACATCGCACATTTGTGGTATCTAGGTTATAAGCTGTAAGATATCCCCTCAAAAATAATACAGGATCATTCTTAAAATTTTTTATTTGACTCAAAAATTTTCAAATACCTCACTATTTTATAAAAATCATTTCAACTTTAATTGTTTGAATAAAAGAAAGTTAGGTTACAAAGAAATATTATGCAATTTTATATACTTTATTTAGTTACGTGTATGGTACTTTTCAAAACGGTCCTTGTTTTTTACCAGACAAAGGGTAACCTTACATTTTTGACATCTTCCTCTTGATCGACTTCCGCAATTATTGCGGCTAACCCTCGGCGGATCATTTGAAATTGAAGGCCAGTGGTCATAGCGATCATAACGTATGTCATCAGGTGTATCATGAGGTCGATATTTGGTTCCGTAAAAGTCTTCAGGCAATTTAGAGGGTTCAACCTGATCAGGAGCTTCGAAGTAAGCTGCTAGTACAGTGCCAAGATCCATTTTGAATGTTAAAAATGACTTGACTTTCGACTTTGGTAGTCCGGAAATCTTGCAGTCTCCTCTGTATTCCCTCCATGAATTATAGATTACCAGATCAAGAAAATGAAAAAACACCTTGACAGTCCATTTCTTTGTCTTCATTTTAATTCTGTAATATTCGAGCATTTGATCACACAAATCAACCCCTCCCATAAACATGTTATAGTTTTCAATTATTGAAGGTATTTCAACGCGCAACAGGCGTTTAAGATTTCTATTCCACCTCTCAACTTCACCAACGGGGTCCTTTCCACATTTACTTGAAGCAACTATAACCGCTTTTGTATCCTTCCATTTCACAAGAGCTACGTTATTATTATTTATAAACTGGCATATATCATCTCGATTCATATCTTTATCCAGGGGGAATTTAACACATTTAGGTATCCTGTTTGCCGTTATTGTACCTGTTGCAGGATAATCCACTTGGTAAAGCGATTCTACGAGTGGTATTGTAGTAAAAAACCTGTCGAAATATATTTGGCTGCCTTTCGGTAAGTTTTTTATTAGTCGCATAACTATAGATGGCCCATGTCCAAGACCGCTGTCTTCAAATGTCCCTGCCCCTTGGAAGACTTCAAAATCTACTACAATGCCTGTAGAAATTGCGCATACAAGATTTTTTAATCCAATAGGCCGGGGTTTTGATCTGATTACTTGCCGAGCAGGGCATCTTCCAGTGAATGGTATCATTTGCTCGTCAATCGAGTAGTTTGTGATATCAGTTGCCAATTCATTGCAGCGCTCCCTAATCATGTCTATGATGGGTTGAACTCTCCAAAATTTGTTAGTGGAATCTGGAGCATAAAAGTCTACAAAGTGCATGTCTGACCGTAGGTGGAGAAATTTGTGTCGAGTCATTGAATTAAATATGGCAGGAATTTTGCAATCATTTGACCAGTACATTCTTATAGCGGGGTAGCCAAGGCAGCCCATTATGATTGCACACCCGTAAAATCGTTTAATGTCGGCTGTTACATAACCGCGATTAGTCAAGACGTACTTTTTGGTAAACTTCACCACATTCTTATAGTGGTATTCCGGAAAATAATTCTTTAAGTATTCTAAAGGTGTCTTCACCCTTATTTGATTTTGGCAACCATAATTTATAGAAAGCTGTGTGTTCAGAAAGGGTGCATTTTTCCAAATTTCTCTCCTGGGGGGTGTTCTAGGTATAGCCACCTGCGTTTACGTTAAACGGACTCCAAGTTTCATATACATTGTCATCATCATCACTAAAGTCTGTATCAGATTGATATAAAATGTCTAGGACTGCTTCAACGTCATCGCTGCTGCCCAAATCGAAAAATCTTCCTAGAAATTGGGAAGATAACACATTTGTGAGCATGTAACGAAACTGTATTCTGTGGCTGAATAACGCAATTGTATTGTCTATCAGCAAATTAATTTAAATAAGCACAATCACTTGAGAAATTTTATGGTAACTTCAATCACTATCATAATTTTAGTTTTATATGTTTAAAAAGAATAAAAACACTCACCACGTGGACGCATGTCTAAGCCTGCTAAATTACTATTTGAAACTAAAGCCTGTGTACCGGTATTTACCGTTTAATTTTTTTTTTTTTGCAGTTCTATTGAAAAACAGTGCTCACAATCACTGCTTACAGTCTAACACATGAAAAATAAATTTTTTAGGTAGTTTCCTGCAGTTAAAACCAGATCTCACAATTGTTATAGCTAGGTCTGAAAGGGCTAGAGGCATAATTAGATCATACTGTTTTGAAAATAAGGCTGGTGTCATTTGCTTAAGCTTGATATCGTGACATGATGACTCAGTTACCTTTCAGGTCTTGTACTCTCTCGTTTTGGTGAACAGAATTGGCACTAGATCATGTGATTTAACACAGTTAGATTTTTGCATGGGTTATCTGAAATTTCCTCATACTAAGATTACGTATACGTTACGTTGCCGTAGCAATAAAATTTTCTTCAGCTGCGCTATTGACTATTACATGCCGCTCACTAAGCCGTTTGAACAAATATCGTAAGATATTGTGCTATGGTGGCATATAAGCGACCTTTCACATAGAAAATACTACCATGAGCAGTTGTTTATAATTCTAAAACTCTAACTTTATCCTTCAAAATCTATGTAATCCCAATTGTGAATAGGCTTCAATGCGCTTAGCGATTCACGATAAATGTCTTTAATTGACTCCAAACGGTTTCCTCACAGCGGTAGTTTGAGTTTGCTGAATAGTCACGCAGCTAAATCAGTCGATTGCGATAGTTGCGGCACGAATTTGGCGAAAACCTCGCGAAGAATCAATGCACTATGCGACGATGCATTATCACGGTATAAAAACCCAGAGTTGTCGACCCATAATTTTGGTTTACCACTCAAATAGTATAATTTGTTGACAGTTTGGCCGGTCGGAAAGAATTCAGAGTGCACCAGTCATCGATAATCGAATAAACTTCTTAACATAACTTTCATTTTAAACCTGCTTTGGCGTTTGCCACGATATTCGGTCGATTGATCGCCTGTTTAAGGTTCGTATACATAGAGCCAAAACATTATCAGTAATAATGCTTTTCATGACATAATGGTATTCGGAAAGCAATGTTTCACAGCAACGCGACGTTGCTTTTCTAAAAAATTTAGGAACTTTGGAATCACTTTCACTTTTCTTAGGTTCAAATGATTTCGAAATGATTTGCATTGATTATTTAAAAATTCCAACGAGGCCAGCAAGAAAAAGAACCAATATTTAATGGAACTTGTCTGTTGAATAATTCCACTCTTCGTAGAAATCGTCGAATGCACTTTATGTACTTAGAAAGACAAGCGTATACTAAACATTGATGATTATTTTGATGTAACATTTGGCAAAGATGTCACATGATGACAGTCATTCCAACCTAAAAAAAGATATTTCGACGAATGGATTTTCGCGCGAAATTTAATTTAAAAAGTTTTACGATTTTTCGCCCACAGTAGAATACCATCGTGGGAAGAAATCACTTGAACTATATCATATCATCACTCCTTCGCCGACGTGTAGAAATCGAGGTGCTCACAAGCGACATCACTTTAACGATGACGATCGATGAATGATGTGAAGAATGTCAACAGCGCCGTGATGAAACTGATTTAATAGAGCGACGAATAAATCTTTAACATTTCACATATTTGCATATATTACATATATCATATGTAAGTATGAACAATTTGTCGCTCTTCTGAGCATACCTAAGATCTTCAGTCTTTCGTGCGCGTAAGCGTTTATTACTTTAGCAATTTATTTTTGGGGTGCAAGCCATGAGTCTTTTTCCTTACAGCCGACATCGTTTGTATTCAGCCAAAGTTGTTACTATCACTGAAGCTAATTGTTTCAGGCACAAGTATGAACTTGCTGTTGTGGTTTTTATATCCGCTGGCAAAAATGGCAAAGTTTGAAGAAATTTTCTCCAGAATTTTTGTGAAATAATATATTACCACAAATTGAGTTACATGTAAATAAGAAAACTTTGAAACACTTATTTCTTTAAAATTTCGTATAAAATGGAAAACCGTTTTCTTTATTTTCGCGCTTTTCGGAGGCATTTTGCTGACGGTACCATATACATTAGGGTGTCCGTTATTTACCAAATTGATTATTTTTGACGAGACGCCCCCATACGACCATAAAAAGCCCTTAATTTTCATAATAAACCTTGCCCCAAACACGATACATTTCCCATTGAAATTACATGGGATTTTGCAACTTTTTACGAATATTTTTTTTTCTCTGGAACTTTCTCGTTTGTAGGAATAAAAAAGTCATATTCTTGTACAGAATTGAATGCTCTACAAAATAAGTCCGGACAATTTTTCGATATACTCACTCCTTTAAAAGTTATTCAAGGTTAAAGTTAACTTCTGATTAATTTCTGGAATTTTCGAACTTTTACGGCAAATTGAATTTTTTTTTTGTAAAATTCAATTGTTTATTCTAAAAAAATTAATTTCTCTGATGTTACGGCAGAAAAAATCTGAAACATGAAGAGTAATTAATCACATGTTGTTAACGATTAATAATAAGTTCATTTAATTTATATGAGTTATACTGTGCAATTTGGCATCACCATTATTCAGGTACACGCTGCCCTATCTGGCATCACCATGATCAGGTGACTCATTTTTGTTTCGGCATTTCTTGTTAGGGTCAGAACATTGTGCAGTATACAAAAACAACTAGAGGCACAATTATCAGGTGATGCGTTTTAGCTTGGCACATCAAAAAAAATATTCAAATGTAACTAAGGAATGTTTAGTAAAGGAAATCTGATGTACTCAAATGGTTTAAATTTGATTTGATTTGCAAATTTTTCTTATTTTTTATCTTATCTTGTAGAACTTAATAAGACAAGACAATAAAACGGATTCGATTTTTTGAAACCTGTAAAGCCATGTAACCCCTTAACCGAGTTTTATGAAATTTCGAAAATCATTTTTTTTTCACTCTGTTCTAGATAAGAATCAGAGTAGAGCCGGATTTATGACCAACAAAAAATTATATTTTTTAGAATAAACAATTGAATTTTACAAAAAAAAAATTCAATTTGCCGCGAAAGTTCGAAAATTCCAGAAATTAATCAGAAGTTAACTTTAACCTTGAATAACTTTTAAAGGAGTGAGTATATCGAAAAATTGTCCAGACTTATTTTGTAGAGCATTCAATTCTGTACAAGAATATGACTTTTTTATTCTTACAAACGAGAAAGTTCCAGAGAAAAAAAACTATTCGTAAAAAGTTGCAAAATCCCATGTAATTTCAATGGGAAATGTATCGTGTTTGGGGCAAGGTTTATTATGAAAATTAAGAGCTTTTTATGGTCTGATATTTTTTTTTAGATGGAAAACTAAAAGTTCTCGTCAAAAATAATCAATTTGGTAAATAACGGACACCCTAATATACATACATATGTGGTGTACATATGCATAAATATGCATGCAGATGTTTGGTTAAACTTTGCGTTGTGCGAAATTTTAAGTTTTTTACCCCATCACAAGCAATGGTGGGTAGAAACAGTAGCTTTGAAATGACAATAACAATAGTAAGGAATGTAACCACGACACCAGCGCTTATGGTAAGTTCGTTCCCTATTTTTTATCAAATTGTGGAAAGCATAATATTGGCAGTTTAATACAGGAAACCAGCGAAAACTCTGTTGTTAGAAAATTGAAGCTATATGCTAAATATTGCAAAGCGTTCCTTCTAACCAACAACTACACATGTAAGTCATTAACAGTTATAACCTGCAAGGAGGCATTGACTTTATACATTCCAGTAGTTTATTTCTGCTTTTTTTGCAGCAGTTAATTTCTTGTTTTTGCGTGGATTCATGAAAAAAGAGAGAATTAAGGTAATTCGAACGCGAAAATATATTTTTCTGAATTATCATTTTTCCAGAATTTTATTTTCATTAAAGTTGTAAATAAGTTTATTTAATTTTATAATAATTAAAATTTCTAAACTATGAACTATTTAGCCTACGGACCTATCCAGAAGGATGTCACAGTTACTGCTTAAATTTGGTGAAAAGAAGGAAAACTTCCTTCCCCAAGTTCATGCAGTAGCTGTTATCTTATTCGCCCGTAATTTTAAATTTTCAATCGAAGTCCATAAGGCCGACGATTTGAAGTAGACTCTGAAAATATCTGCTGGCGTAAAAAAATGAGAGCTGAGGAGTTTCTAAGATCTTCAAAAGTTCTGTCTATGGCCTCTATATGTGCTCTATGGCTCATGGTCATTCATCTAATACAATCAATGAAGCATCTTACAATAATTTACCAAGAGTCACATTTTTGCGGATATAACATATTGGTTGTTGTTCAAGATTTACGGAAAGAGGAAGTTAAAAACTTGTATGAGCTATTTTTCCATTCTTAATCAGAATTGCATCAATTTCTGATGATGCAGCTGCTATCGCTATCTTCCCTGAATGTCTTATTTAAGCAAGTAATTATTTTGCCAGAAATGTCTTGCCAGTGCCCCTGGCGCATTCAAAACCAAAAATAGTTTTTGTTATCATTCATACTATCGACTATAATTTGTAGCATTAGATTTTCATTGACAAAAGCAGTCAAATTATTTGTATTATAGTAATTTGTCATTGTGTTTATAACTCTTTTTTCTGTGCGAACTGAAGAAGGTAGTCAAAAATCGCTTAGGTTTTTATCATTTAGTTGCAATAATCTATTTTATATTTGTGTAAAATCTTCGTTATAAACGTCCCCACTGTATGGCAAGGTGAAACCTATATATAATATCTTCACATAAATCGTCTTTGAAATTTTCCATAATTGTAATGGTTCCGAAGGTTGACAAAATAAAAGTATGATGACAAACAACTCTCTCAGTTGTACTGGACTCTGCGAAATTGACGCTTCACTCAGAGTATTTTCCCAATGATCATCGTGTTTGCAATTTCAACTTCATTACACAGCTCAAAAAAACCTGAAAATTGGTTTTAGTGGCTTTTTGGCCACTTATTCAGCCACTTTGGTCGTCTTCTAAGTAGGCCACAGGACTGTAGGTTACCGCTCGTGGATCGGTAATTCCAATATCACGGCGACGATAAACTGAATATCCGTCCTCGTCAGTTTGGATATCGTTGACGAAACGTCTCGGGTACTATTTTGTGAAAGGTTGCGTGCAAATTTTAAGATCGATATCTCAAAAACTGATGAACAGACTGACATGGCTAAATAGACTCAGCTCGTAGTGATCATTTAAATATCCATATGTATGCATACTTCATAGGATCTCTATTGTTTCTTTTTTGGTGTTACAAACACCGTAACAACTTAATATACCCTGTTCATGGTATACAATATTAGGACCACAGTGCGTTTGGCTAATTTTAATCTGCATTTTTACATACAAACAAGTTCGCCTGTATAATTTACTAAAAACAAAAGTTAATTCAATCAGTCGAGATCTTCTTCCAACCCCGATAGTGTGATTTCTCTAGCCTCAATATACGCAACATAAAAATGTTCATTCCATTTGACTTTCCATCGTTGGTAAAAATAGTATCCCTAATGCATTTATTTTCGGTCACCTGGTTCAGTTCATTTCACCTATTTCTCATTTCAGTTAATTAGCTTTATTTCAATATAAAGTAAAATGTACTGTTGAAACTAAGTAACTCTACTATCTATAATATAAGTTATTAAAATACCAAACATGACTATAGTCCTCTCCCCCTTTCGTCGAATAATCAATGTTGAATTATTTCGCAACATATTTGTACTCTCGCAACATGAAAAGTACTTCCCCGCCTTTGATCTTTTCATTTGGAGTGAGTATAAAGGGTTGGGTTACCCCCAAACTTAGCCCTTCCTTTCTTTTTTTTACATATTTGCTAACTGTTTTCGATAAAAATTGGATAAGTGTAACAAAGCTAATGCATAGCATTTAATCCAAGTGCAGCGCTGCGTATGAGCAAGATTAATTCAGCCTGTACCCTGCATCTATATAGTATTTTCCTTATTAATAAACTTCAAATTCAATTTATCACCTTCCCTGCATTATTTTCTAAAGCAATTACCTGCTGAGTGCTTCATTTTTAATTTGATAAAAGTTCCTTTAAAATACGCAACTTATTAAAAAACTATAAAAACCGCAAGACTAACAATACCATTAGCAAAGTTCAAAAGTAGGGAATAAAAACAAAATGAAACCGCAGTAAGTTTTGAAATAAAATAAACTATTTTAAAGATATAAAGTAAAATTTTAAAATAACGCCGAATGCAGCCGATAGAAAATATGGCAGTAATTCAAAATTGTCTGCACACTTTATTCAATGTTACATGACGCCTAAAATGCATTGAATTCAAAATCAACCAAAACCGAAGATCAAGTTGCAGAAAAATTTATCTCCAAAAACAAATGTACTTAGATAAAGCATGTCAGAAATAGCTAAGCTACGGTACAGCTTACACTCCTGAAACTTGTAAGGATTAACGCCAGAGAATTATCTTCAATTACAAGTCAAGTATCAAGTTCTGTTCAAATCGGTGAAGGAGTCCGGAGATATTTGAGTTTTATTAAAAGTGAGCGGTGCCACGCTTATCATTAAATTTTGACCCGCCTCCAATAAAGATCTCTCATACCACCTCGGCGGGTAAGATTTAATATCTCTTACGTATTTACATATTCATTTATCGCGCTTTTAGTAACTTTTAGCAGCACCGTAATATGGGAGTGATGTGGGTATTTTTGCGATTTTATTCATACCCACATTATCGGCAATATCTTTGCAATATTTGCAAATTTGTAAGTTGTACTTTTTAGTGGTTTAGGAGATATGTATATTAAATTTATTAGAGACTTATACGGGGCAATGCCGACTTATTGAAAATGTTTAGCCCACAAATGCACCTTACCACTGCGATCCCCTTTGCTTAATGTTTAAAATCTTAATTTAGTGCTTAGTTATGGCACTTTATAAGTTTTTGGTTAATGGCGTTTTCTGGGCGTGGAAGTGATCCGATGAAGGCAATCTACGAACTCATACTTTTATTACTAAGCGACACGCATACCAAGTATGTGAAACAAATTATAAAATATATTAAAAGTAATGGGTTGTAATGAATGGCAACCAAACGAGGTAAAACGAGATACAAATTGGTATCTTAAACTTACCAAACGAGTAGACCGCGTGGTAAGGACAGGGTTTATATTAAGCGCGGTGAGAAGTGCATGAACTCCGCAAAAGGAATATGGGTTGTTAGTCCTAATTAACTAACCATGAAATATGAATTTTAGTACACTAGCCACATTCTGATTTGAATAATTGCTTAGCCCCGTTCTTGGGTTAATATGATTATCTCCGAAACCGTTCAATATATAATATCCAAGATTGCACAGAATAAATTTTTTCGACAATTCTTTTGACAAACGATTTTGTTAAAAATTAATAAATGCGCCAGAAACATAAAATTTTTTACCCGATATGGTACGAGGAGCTTTATAGGAAGCGGTGTCAAATTTGTACATTGGGCACATCACATCCTACATTTAGATGAAAATCCGTATTTCGGTACCGACTGGATCGACTCAAATCAAATCAACACAATTCACATTTCAATTTCATTACTTATCTTTACAGTATAAAAATCAATAATCAGTCAATGTATCTGCAAAAAGCTTTGCACGAATAGTGCCTTTGAGGTATGTCTGGTGTTTACAATTGGTGAAAATCAGAATATTACTATCCTTATCTGAAAATAATATACCTATGTGTCAAAAATGGGTTCAATCGGGTCAATACTTCCACATTTATGCAACAGAAACATTTTCGAACTTACGGCTGACTTTATTCCACATATATTGTCCAATATGTGATTTGCCATGCATTAACTACTTTGTAACGAATATCAGGATTTTAAAATTTCAGGTTGACTTTACTATATAATCGTTATGGTATGCACCAGTCGTTTCTTCTTTTCACATAGTGGTGCCAATTTCCAAGTGAAGCCAGGTCCTTCTCCACCTAGTCCTTCCAACGAGGTGAAGTCTTCCTTTTCTTCTGCTTCCCCGGCGGGTACTCCGTCGAATACTTTTAGAGCTGGATCGTTTTCATCCATTCGAACGACATGACCTACCCGCTGTCTTTTAATTCGCTGAACTACTATATGTCAATGTTCCATCGAATGCGATATTCGCCATGGCCAACGCGCAAAGAACCATAAATCTTTCGTAGAACCTTTCTATCGAAAACTCGTAAAGTCCACTCATCAGATATTGTCATCGTCCATGACTCTGCACCATATTGCAGGACGGGAATAATGAGTGACTTTTAGAGTTTGTTTTTGTTCGTCGAGAGAGGACTTTACTTCTCAATTGCCTACTCCGTCCAAAGTAGCACCTGTAGGCAAGAGTTATTTCGATGCTGATATTGCTAATAAAATATTAAATCAATTTTAACGCATTCACGATTTAAAATTTTTGAATTTTTCGCAACATTAAGCAAAAAAAGTTTTGCTAAAACCTGAAGGTATTTTCCCACCTTTGATCCAGGCAAGCTGTAAAACGACGGCATGTTGAGATACACCCGAACTATCCCATTACATTAATTTGTTGCAGAGTTCATGCTACGGTCGCCCCTTATGAGTATATTTTATTTTCTTCTAAAATGATTTGGTGTCTCATTTATTATTTAAAGCAAGAACATGCAAGGAAGGGCTAAGTTGAAGTGTATCCGAACATTTGACAACCTTGCAATCTGCAAAAATCAAATACGATTGTAAACCATTCGGTTTCTTCGAATAAAATCCCGATGTCTGTCTGTCCGTCCGTCCGTTTATTTGGACGTAAGTTTTTTGGAAAAGTGGGCGTGGCCCCGCCCCCTACTAAGTTTTTTGTACATATCTCGGAAACTACTATAGCTAAGTCAACCAAACTCTATAGAGTCATTTCCTTTAGGCCTTTCCATATACAGTTCAAAAATGGAAGAAATCGGATAATAACCACACCCACCTCCCATACAAAGGTTATGTTGAAAATCACTAAAAGTGCGTTAACCGACTAACAAAGAACGTCAGAAACACTAAATTTTACGGAAGAAATGGCAGAAGGAAGCTGCACCCAGGCTTTTTTTTTAATTGAAAATGGGCGTGGCGTCGCCCACTTATGGACCAAAAACCATATCTCAGGAACTACTATACCGATTTCAATGAAATTCGGTATATAATATTTTCTTAACACCCTGATGACGTGTACGAAATATGGGTGAAATCGGTTCACAACCACGCCTTCTTCCTGTTACAACTAAGCGAAAAAACATCAAGATAAGAAAAAAATTTAAAAGGTCATAAAATAAAACTGACACATACGAACGCCAAACCCTTTGAGGTTTTTACTATACTGACCTAGTACCATCACATGACTTGGAATTTCTCACCCCCCAGATTAGATGTTGTACTGTGTAATGAATGGTTATTTTCAGGATCCCAAAGCACTTTAGTTTTTGCTTTATTTCCCGGTGAACTTTGGAATTTGAATATTGTGAAAATTACATACAAAGAAGTTGTCAAAAGAAGCTTAACGCTCAGTGCATGACACTGTTAGGTTATGGACTGCTTCTGACAGCGTAGTATTTCATGATTTTTTGCGTTTATATTTAATTAAAATTTATTTAATAAACATATAAAGATATTCAAATAGTCGGAAAAATATGATCGTTGACAATAAGATTGGACTGTATGAGCCTCTATCAAGCTATAAAAAATAAATTAGGCACACATGGTCACACTAAGTACACAGATGGAGCGAATATCTGACAATGCACCTGAGCCTTTAGGAGGCCCATTGTGAAAGCACCGGGACTAAAATAGTCTTTTTGCATTAAGTCATTAAGTCCTCTGAGAGGTCCTGTACTCCTTATGAAGTTTTTCAATACAAAATATTTTACTTGTGGAGTGCAAAATGTTTTTTTTTTCGCAACTTCCGAGAAACCCTCCACCGATAGTTGCGATCATTATAGAAGGAACATTTGCTATTTTAGTATTTTTTTCTTTGTTTACAGTTTTATGCTGTGAGATAAGAATTCCTAAAACCGGATCATAAACAACTTCATTCGAGAACTGTTGTTATTTATAAGCAAGTAAGAAAAAGCTAAGTACGGGTACGACAGACCCAACATTTTATACTCTTGCAACTTGCAAGAATCAAAGCCAGAGAAATACCTTAAGGTGCCAACGCCAACCAAAGAATTGGAGTCAAAGGTTCAGATGAACTTCCCTAACTAACCCACAAAAACAACCGTGGTGAACAGACTTCGAGTTATGGAAGGAAATTTATATGAAATTTGACTTCTCTTCTGTACTGTCAACTCAAGAGTTCGCATTATTCCGAACTTCCAGTTATAGAGGTTTATGTTTTGGAAGTTCAACTGAATATATAAAACTCATACACTGACCGACATATTCGACAAAAGGTTTGTCAAAAAAAAAATAAAATCATTATGCATATATAGTGAATGGGAGTTGGAGGTAGTATAGTAGGCCCGATTTTATGTATTTTTGACAATACAAAATACTATTAATATGCCACGTACCAATAAAATATTTCCAAAGGCACATTAAGGTACCATCATCGTCTGAAGTAAAGTCAACCGGTAATTTTATGTAATTTTCTTGTACGCTTACTCATAATTGCTTAATTGCAATTCTGCGATTAAACAATTTTAATAGCACGTCGTTTTGCATTGCTGTGGCAACGGAGGGAGTCGCTCGGTTTATATGCTAAGTGCTGCGTTGAATATGACACTGATTGCTAGTGGTTTGCAACTAAGAATAATGAGACTTCTTTTAGCACTAAATGTTATGATGTTTGTGTTTGAGCTTATTATGTGATACATACATATATCGATTGCTGATTTTTTAATACTTATGTAACAGTTTGCGCATTCTTCAGCTCTAGAACCTACAGCTAATCTGGAAATGCCAATTAATAATTTAAAAAATATATATACGTACTTGTATTCACTGATTTTGATTAATATAGATATAACACATAAGCGATTTAAAGTCAGGTGGTGATGAAAGTTGAAGTCACTATATCAGGTATAAAGTAAAGTGTAGGCTGACTGCATTGAAGAGTTGACCCATGACGAGTTCATAAAGGCGCTCCAGGAATTCATTGATTGCGATAAAGCAAATATACCTAACTTAACTAAAAGACAAAGGTCAACTGAAGTGGCTGCGCCACCAAGTGAAACAGTGTTAACCCCACTAAATTATTTTCTGTTATGGTTCTGAACTACATTATTATGAGAGTGATCCCGAAGAGAAAATTTCTAGAGGACAAGGGAATTGGGTACTTGCTGGGCTGACAACCGTGGCGAGGGCATACTGACAAAATCGGTATGTTGAACAAAGAGGAACTTGAAGAGATTCAAGAGCTGTTTTTTCATCCAGAAAAACAACGGTTTGGTGCGGTTTGCAAGCCGGTGGCATCATCGGTTCATATATCCACAAAAATGATGCCGGTGAGAACGTAACCGTCAAAGGCAATGAATGGACCATCTAAGACGTAGCGATGCCAACATTTGAAAGAGATAATGTTCAAAAATTAAATTACAAGGAATGCTCTTTCGAATGATAATAAACATTCCTCATTAAATTTGAAGTTTCTGTGTTTTAAAAACATGGGCACCTCGAAATAACTAGGTCAAACAAAATATATTTTTGACAATAATCTATTTTGAACTATTACTAACAATGTCGAACTTTACTAAGATTTCTTGCACTATTTCTGAAATTCCTTTTCCAAATTCAAATTCATTACATATTTGGCGATTTAAACTCATTTTTTTCTATTTAGATCTTAGTAGTTTTCGGAAAGAGGGATGTCATTCACAATATTTATAATTCTTCGTTGTAAAAAGCAACTGAGTTTCAAACCGGATAAAGGATACGTAAATCAGATAACCAATGGCATTCCCTATTGATGTAATAAGAAGTAAACAAGAATCTGCTAAATTGATTACTAATGAAAAACAACATATTTTATTTTAGCTCAACCAATGCACTATATTTATTCTGTGTAATAAAGTACTGTTTTAACTTCCTCTACATTATTAACAACAAAAAATTGATTAGAAAGAGAATTTTTTTTTTTGCTGTTGTGTGGAAGTTAGAAGAAAATTTCATAAAAAAAAAACAGTCTTTAACTGCGGCTCAAGTATGGAAGTATCGAAATTTGTAGTTTAAAGTTAAGTATGGTCTAACTTTTCAGTTTCGCTGTGCGCACATTGTGGCTTAGATCTGCCACAGATAATAAAATATAATATACTAGAGATGCATAGATCGAAAGTCAAGAGGACAACTCAAATAATTTCTCTTAAAAAGGCCAAGTACGCAAAGTAATAAAGCAGTGAAGTAATTTTTATTTATACATAGACACCAAAATAGACAAGTTGGTTTTTATAGGAGTGACTAATGTTCAGCCTGAACAACTTGGTAACAGCTTAGTTTGAAAGAACGGCTAATAGTTCTTTACCTGATAAACAACTGACTTTTTAAAATAGTACACCAAAGTATGTGACATATAAATGTAACTCAGAAGTTATTAATTTAGAAACGTTTGACCTGTATTGAAATGGTATGGTATTTTCAGTTACTACATACTTTTAAGTATCAAAGAGTATTACCAATAACGATTCAAATTTTTAACTCTCTTATATATGTGTTTAAAAACCTTCAAAACATGCAGCACCCAATGACAAACAGCTGCTACTGAGTATTATAGTTTTGTTCACCTAACGGTTGTACGTATCGCCTAAAATTAAGCGATAACAATATAGGGTTATACCTACATAAATGATCAGGGTGACGAGAAAAGTTGAAATCTGGTTGACTGTCTGTCTGTCCGTTCGTCCGTTCGTCGTCCGTCCGTGCAAGCCGTGACTTGAGTAAAAATTGAGATATCTTGATGAAACTTGGTATGCAGGTTCCTTTGTACAAAACCAAATTCGTGTTCGTAGATGGGCGTAATCGGACTATGGGCGTAGCCCGCCCTCAGTTTAATGCATGTCCTAAACCACTTAAGCTACAACAACCAAGCTCGCTCAATACGAATATTACAAGAACTCCCACCTATAGTGTGAAAATGAATGAATTCGCATGAAAACCCCGTTCATCCCCATATAACGATACTGTTCAAAACTACTAAAAGCCGGATACATCAATAACTAAATACCTTAGAGACATTAAATTTTACCTTGAAGATGGCATTGGAGAGGTTTATAGGAGCCAGTGTGAAATTTGACGATGGGCGTGGCACCGCCCAATTTCGACAAAATTTGGCATATGATTTTTTTTTGTCATTTCTATGTCTCGTTGTAAAAATTAGTGAAATCTAACAATAACCACTCCTACTTCCCATATAGCACAATTTTAAATTCCACTTGATTCTTTTACTTTCCAGTACACAAACCAAGAAACAATTAATATAACGGAACTAAACTACGCACTAATAATGCCTTTAGTGTGTGCCACCTTATGACCAAAAGTTGTTTAAATCCAATTAAAACTGTTCAAGCCCCTAGGTACCGAGTATTTGGATCCCAGTACCTATAGTTGAATTTTGATCGAAAATATAGGTCAACATGTGAGATATATAATGGAAATTCAGAAATAGTACGTCTCTGACAATGGTATGTCTGTATTTTAAATATGGCTTGAATCAGTTCAATAATTCCTTGAGCCCCATATTTCTAATATAAAGATTTTCGAACTTTCAGATGACTTTACGCTGGATATTGAGCTACCTCAACAAAAATTAAAGAGCGTGTTTTACTCATAACAGTGTATCTTTGTGCCTAAAATAGATAAATTGGAGCGATAACTTTACTTAACTCGCATACAACTAATATCAAGATATTCGACCATCCGGCTGCCTTTACTCTATATGATAGGCTTTACACCTTAAAGTATTTCCCTGGCTTTGATTCTTGCAAGTTGCAAGAGTATAAAATATTCGGTTGCATCCGAACTTAGCCCTTCTTTACTTGTTATTTATATTATATTTTAGCCATTGCGACTGAAAGAGTGTATGATATATAGATTTATATATAGTATAAATATATATTTCCTGTTTGTCTTTCAAAGTGGCAAAGGGCTACAAAAGTGTGATAATAATGTTAAGTTTCTATTACAGTATTTATTACTTGAATAAACTTATATACAAGGAGCTTTCCAAAGTAAACAGAACTTTTAGAGAAAAAACAGAACAAATAGTTCTTCATCAAAATCAATCTATGTATTTAATTCAAAATATGTAGTCCCTTCTGCTTCAATACAGCTTTTTGCACGGTCCAAACACACCTTTCGTAAGACCAAAGGTTCAGTAAAAATGCGATAAATCGATGTTTTGGAGATGTTCAATTCTGTTTCGATGGAATTTCCGGTGATCACGGATTTTGATTGGCCCACATGTTGAAAACGTTGAAACCACTCGTGCGCTCAGCTACGGGAGAGGCAATCATCGCCACAAACTTGTTTCATCAATTGAAACGTTTCGGTAAAAGTTTTACCATTTTTAAAACAAAATTTAAAGTTGGCTCTTTGTTCAAAGCTCAGCAACAGTCGACATGTAGATGGCGCCACCGGGAAGCGCTATATTCAAAAAGTCCTGTTTACTTTAGAACCTACCTTCGAAATGAGTGGAAGAGATTATTCAAGCAGTATTCCAATAATGCTTGTCGACTTTTTTATATATGTAGCTTTCTCTATGCCATTTAGCTAACACTGGTCAAACATTTGCACAGAAATGGAATGCATTCACAGCTTCTGAAGTCATACAATTTTATTGCGATCTTTCATACATTTTCAGATTTACTATATGTTACCTGCATGCTATTTATGGTAGATTGAGTTATAACTTTCGACTCTTAAATTTCTACTCATCATGCATGCTCCCCAATTTCAAGCTTCGCATAAAATATATGATTGTTGTCACAGATGTAAATAAATTTTTTAATATTTAATGAATTTAATAAGAATGCTTTCTTTTTCATACCACGTATGTACAGACTTTTCCAATAACAGTGATATCATTTCTTTTATTTAATGAATGATAACACTGTGATAGCTTTTTTCAAAAAAAAAAAAAAGACAAGACCAACTTCGACGGTTTCCCCCTATTTCGGGTCCTGAATCGAACTGCATCATTACTTTTTTGAGTTACAATCATCTTTTGCATACAAAATTTTTTGTTGAAGTTTTTCATCAAAGTGGCCCATTGTAAGAGAAGGCACAGTCTCTAACTTTTTTAATGTTAACTTTTTTGGTAAACTTTTCTTTGGCAAAAGCTTCTCAGAATAAGTCCGTCTTTAAGTTGTTAGATGACTGTAAACCCCAAAATCAATGTTTTTTAGGTCCTTATAGCCAATATGTCGAAAAAACTGAAATTTAATCCATTTCTTTAATGTTTTTTCCCTCACGTTTCGTCAATATTTTAATTTACCCTTTGATACTTATACATTAAGTGACATCTTGTAATAGTAAGAAACTAACAAAGACAATGATCTGAGCAAACCTAACCATTAGAAAAACTTAACAAACTTTAAGCATAGATTGCAGTTGTTAATTTGACTTTGACTTCATGGAAAGAACATTGTTTTAGTGCCTTTAGTATATTAAGAAAATAAATTAAAATGAATAAGTGTCCAATTGGCCTATCGTTGTTCTGCTACGTATGTGGAAAATTTACAAGCCCTCGGAGTAGACGCAAAATATCTTCGGGAACTGCCGGCATCTACGAGAAATGTTTCGATTTGCCCGTTATAAGAGACGTAAATTGGGTGCCAAATACCATTTTCACGCAATGCAACAACAACCTGCATAACTGGTCAAAAAGACTGTGCCTAAAAACGGGGTTCGGCATCCCAATGATTTGGATAGATCCACAAGGGCATCATACTGGTAACTGCTACGCGTGCAAGAACAAATTTGCAGGACTCAACAAAAAAACACAGTTTACAAAAAGTGTTCAATCTGTACAGCTACCAGTATCTCACTCAGAAAATTTGATAACAAGATGTCCAAGTGCGACAGATATATTTCGCCAACATTTTCCACCGAGACAAATCTACCCAACCGAAGTTGAAAGCCCATGTCGTCACTTGAGATTTCCAAGCCCGTTTGAATACGATGGTACGACAGCTGAAATTATCAAAGACAAGCGATTTGCCGATCACATCATCTTCGATCGGTAAATATATTGTCTAAAGATGTAAAGGTGTATGGATACCGCAAAAGACAGAAGGAGCTTTTAGATTTCTTTGAGGTTAATGGCGATAATACTTTTCGTATTGTAAAAATATTCCTGGTCTTATGCAAATCATGAACTGTGAGTACAAACCAGAGCAATAGCGCTTGTTATTGACTCGTCGAAAAATAGTTTAAAAGCGGTATTGTTGTATGTGGATAACACAAATATTAATATAAAATATATATATAATATTGTGTACAAATTTATGATACTTATTGATAACACTTGTGTATAAGATACAAAAAATAAAACAGCACACAAACATAGTTAGTGTAACTTTTTTAAAAAATACAAATTTTATTAAGTTTTTTTTCTAATGGTTAGTTTGCTCAGAACGTTGTCTTTGCTTAAGTTTCTTACTATTACAAGATGTCACTTAATGTATAAGTATCAAAGGGTAAATTAAAATATTGACGAAACGTGAGGGAAAAAACATTAAAAAAAATGGATTAAATTTCAGTTTTTTCGACATATTGGCTATAAGGACCTAAAAAAACATTGATTTTGGGGTTTACAGTCATCTAAGAACTTAAAGACGGACTTATTCTGAGAAGCTTTACAAAGAAAGTTTATCAAAAAAGTCAACATTAAAAGTTAGAGACGAAGAAAAATGCGTTTCTCTTACAATGGCCACTTTGATGAAAACTTTAACAAAAAATTTTGTATGACACCATGATTGTAACTCAAAAAAGTAATGATGCAGTTCGATTCGTAGGACCTGAAATAGGGGGAAACCGTCGAAGTTGGTCTTGTCTTTTTTTTTGACTATCACAGTGTAATTAAGCACAATTGATATATTAAGTTCTTTTCATTCAGAACGAGTCAGATAAACCCAATTTTCGAGTACTTTTTTCACTAAATCAATTCGTATGCCATGAATAGCACGTTCAATATTAACTTCTACAGCTTGAAAGAGTCTGGTTTATTGTTAAAGACCAATGACTTAAAAGAATTCCACAAGAAGTAGTCAATGTTGTTAAATAAGAACTTCTGAGCCATTCAATGTCACAATTACTTGAAATAATATTACCCGTGCTGTGTGGCATGTAGCCCGTCGGGTTGTTGTAAAAAACCGTTTTCGTTTTCAAGTTGTCCCAAGACATAATCAACAAATTCACGGCGTTTACTGTGGTTTAATGGCTTCGGTTTTTGAGTGAGAACAATTTTTTACGAATGCAATTCAAAATTCTTTTTCAGAATCTGCCAGGTTCTGATTTGAGACATTCCCAATTCTTGAGATCGGCTTGGAATCGGCAAAATTCAGTCACATTGGTCATTGTCGTACTGGCACTTGAACATTATGTAAAGAAAATGTGTGCTCCAGGTTTTCAACAATTCAAAGACGAATAGCGAGCACAGGCTACGATTATTATGACCATTAAATGGCAAAAGTCTTTTCTTAATGAAACTGTAAACATTACAGAATACAATAAAAAAATTACAGATCCTGACATATTAAAAATGCCTGAAACGGCACTTAGAAATCATATCATATCATTCGCAAAAATATATGGAGACCCGGGCATGCCAATGGTGAAGGTTGGCTGAATGGAACGAACGACCCCTTGCTTATGGGCAAAAGAAATTGTGGTACAGCTTAAGGGACTGTAGAAGGGCCGTCAAGGAGATAGGGAACCATAGGGGCCCAACCCAAAAGGGCATAAGGAAATAGCATATAGTGCGTTCCTTTGGACACTTAACTGATTCGAACTGTTGTAGTCCCCTGGTATGATGATTTCAATTGTATGAAGAGCTTGAACTGGAACTGTTCAAGGTGGTAACCACTCCTGTGATCACTTGTAGTAAATGATTTTCTGAAAAAAATTGAAGGAAGAGAACACAAGCTGATAGCATACACATATGAAATAACTATACTTGTGGCAGGCAAGTTCCTATACACAATTAGAAGCGTGATGAATAACGTTCGAATGGTCATAAACAGATGAACTATATCGGATAATCGGGAGCAATAATCTCACATCGTATCGCGTCAGAGAAAGTCTTCAAGTTATCTCAATTTATTTACTTATTTACATATCCATTGAGCAAGAAATAGGTATCATTGCTGAAAAAAAATTGGCTCGAAATCATATGATCTTCTTGGAACTTTTCCAGAGCCCATAGAGTAAAGCGATGTAGCTTGGGAAGGTCGAGCGGCTTCAGTTCTTGCACAAGCTGTATTTTGTACGCTTTCAATTTAAGATCTCGACGTAAAATGCTCCAAGTCGTTCCATACATCAGTCCGAGTTTCTGCGAACGGCGCTGAATCGACTCTCCACTGTCACGCCCAAACCGAACGGGAATAAAAAAATAAAGTTGAACGATTTCTAAACATTGCTCCGGTGTAAGTCTTTCAACTATTGGTGCCGGGGTCTAAATTTTCGGTAATTAGGGGTTGGAACAGTTTCTATTGGATTTAAAAAATTTTTATTTCATAAGGTGTCACACACTAGAGGCATAATTTTTGTACTGTAAACTGTAGGAATCAAGTCGACTTTAAAATTGTGATATATGGGAAGTACCACGCCTCCTTGGTCCGATTTCAATAATTTTCACAACATGACATAGGCATATAAAAGTATTGCCACCTACCAAATTTTGTCGAAATCGGTTAGTCGGGTCACGAGATATGGGATTTCACCAAAAAGTGGACGCCCATCGTCCAATTTTCCCACTGGCTCCTATAGACCTATCCAATGCCATCTCGGAGGTAAAATTCAATGTCTCTAACGTATTAAGTTATTACTTTATTGCGTTTTTAGTAGTTTTTAACAGGCGAGGTTATCCTCCGATTTCAACATGTTCCCCCTTTCGTTAAAAGTTCTTATAATATTTGCGCTTAGTATGGTAAAAGCAACCTTTTCGCAATATTTTTTTTTTACACAAATTTTTATTTTTATTTTAGAGTTCTTA
Source organism: Bactrocera neohumeralis (assembly GCF_024586455.1). Classification (NCBI taxonomy): domain Eukaryota; kingdom Metazoa; phylum Arthropoda; class Insecta; order Diptera; family Tephritidae; genus Bactrocera; species Bactrocera neohumeralis. Next base: position 43,888,720 of record NC_065923.1, on the reverse strand, counting down.
GTCAAAGGAAGGTTTCTACATTATTATTAAGGGTTTTAAATAAATAAAACAGCAAAAAAAAAATTTTCGATTTTTCGAAATTTCGAAAATTTTTTACCATACTACCCCCTTAATTTAGTGTTTAGTTATGGCGTCTTACATATTTTTGGTTAATTGTGATGTGTGAGCGTGGCAGTGGTCTTTTACGCCCATCTACGAACTCGAAATTTTTTCTATACTCTGGAACCCGTGAACCAAGTTTCATCAAGATATCTCAATTTTTACTCAAGTTACAGCTTTCACGGACGTCCGGACACAAAAGACAGACAATCAAACAGATTTACTGAAACTTATCCATTCTTTTCTACCTTTTGAAAAATATTTTTGAGAATTTTTTCAAAATTTTTTGTCCAACTTCAAAAAAGTTATGAATTTTTCAAAAAAATGGCTTTTTTATTTTCAAATAGCCAAAACTTTTGTAGATATTGACTTTTGAGGACCTTTTTTTAAAAAAATTTTTGTTTTTGAATGAATTTTCGAAAAAATACACGAGAAGAATTTAGTACGATCAATTATATCAAATAATCGGTTTTTTTTTTAAATAAAATCGTCATTTTCTTTTTGGAAGTCCGTAATTTTTTTTTTTTTTTGCTCAAACAAAACTTCAATTAATTTGACAACTATTCCTGCTAATCCCGGAGTGGGCCGATTTTTTTATATTTTTTTCATTTTTGAAAATTTGACAATTTTTTTTTAAATAAATTTTTTTGGAAGTTCGCCATTTTTTGTTTATTTTTGTTTTTCCTCAAAAAAACTTCAACTAATTTGACAACTATCCCTGATAATTTTATACATATGTATGTACATTACAGACTTTCGTTTCATGTTTCACCTTTAGCTGTATTTCTTTGTATTTCTTTATATTTATCAAGCTCTTGCCATATCTTGATTTTTTACCGTCTTTACAGTTTTGTGTTAGTCAATACTGACTACTTGTTAACGAAGATTGATAGCCTGAAATAAGAAAATTGATTATATATGTGTATAGGTATCAAAATGTCTACATGTATATTTGTACGACTTGTGGCATATACCAAAATATGTATGCTGACAACTTGTCGATGTAATTAATCAATATAAATAAATGTTCACATACGCATTTTTGAGATAAATTGTCCTTTTGTATTTATTTTAAAACATCTGTTTTCGTTTCAAGATTATCTCTGCAATATTCACACATTTATATGTGAATAAAAGAATATTCCCGTAAACAAAAATACAGAACGTAGACAGAAGAAATTAGAAGTCTTATGAAGTTATTAAAATAAAATTTCTTTTATATTATTTGTCTGAATTAGTGGGAAGGTGGGAGTAGAACTTCAAGATATACCGTTAGAGATATCCGTATTGCATTTGAAAAATATAGTATTATTATTATCATGGTTGCATTAGCAAGATTAAGCAATATAAATTAAGTGGATTAAGCTTATTACTAACGGTTAAAGGTTAAGCTGAATTTGGTATTTTGAAAATGACAATTTGCAGCCCTAATTTAATTACATACATACATATATACGATTATGTACTTGTAAAACTTTAAATTAAATGTCATTGTTGTCTAAACTGTCCTGAATTTGGCCCGACTCTATTTAGAGTTTGTTTAGAGTTAAGTTGTTATTTTAATAATTATTATTATTTTACTGCTTGCTTTGCTTGAACTCAACTCTATAAATATACTATTGTTCATAATCGTATCTTTTATAAGAACTACATATGTTGTTTATGGAATCTTAGCATCGCAATGTTCTTTAAAGTACAAAATGCTTGTTTTAACCTTATACTATGGAGGGCAAATGAGGGCTTATGAATTCTAAAAATTATTTTAAAATAAAGCTTCATTTGCTTCTGGTGAAAAAGCTTTAAGCTATTCCTTGTCAAATTCAAATTTAATAATTAGCTTGTCTAATATTCTTGAAGTTACTAGCGTTGATTGCCTGATTATACAGAATACGGTACCCTTCCCTAGCTCCTCCTCAGTTGCTTGCACGTTGGAATAATGTTGTACATATTGTAAATTGCTTAATTTGGCTTCATTCGAAATAGTTCCAATATGGTGGTTATTTTCTTCAAATAAGATGACTAATCGTAGTTATCGTTTTCAAAAAATTATCTGATCCTTGATGCCTACCTTATCAATTTCGTATCAGTTTTTATGGGTGGGACAAACTTCTCTTCTTCTTCGTTCTCTGGTAAATCCATACCTAAAGATTTATTATGTTGTTGAATTTAATTTTACCTTTGGCATTTGTTTGAATAATATATTTTAAATGCCAATGTTTTCCACTCACATCTTTCTCTTTAACTTAAATAATATTCTTCGAAATAATACTGAGTTTTTTTGAACTACTATTCTTCGGACTTAGCAGAACTGCGTTTGCTGACTGAAATTTATTATTCTCGATATTTATATTTACACTTTATTTTGTAACGTTCAGCTTATCAATTACTTATTCCTAGAATTGATCGGGTAGAGATTTACTCAATTGGTGCTGACTTGACGAACCTATATCAAGTTTTATATATAACTACTATATCAAAATTCTTTAAAATGACGAGACATATTTTTGAAAATTATTACTCATATCATGGCTAAGTATGATAAGTATAAATGTAGAGTCTTAATGGCGCTATATCAACCACCTATTGATCCCATTTTCTCCTTCATCCAATGTCCAAAGCCATCGACCGAAGCAATCAAGCACCTGTCATTATTTGCAACCTCAGGCGATAACACCTAATAAAAATTACAATTATATAGCAAACACTGCAATTATCGAGAACTTCTCTCACTCCTTGGGATCGCTCGCTTGCATTTCTACAACTCAATTAAATCTGACGCTCATTGATAATTTAATTTAACGACAAAACGGGATTACTAACACCATGTCACATGGTGCACGTGTTTGGCAATAAAAAGTTTAAAGATCTCGTTGCCAAATAAAGAACTTTGGACGAAATGCACATAATACAACTCAGCAGACGTTAGTAGGTTCGGATTGCGCATAATTTGCGGAAGCAAACTAGTGATATCTCAAAACAACTGAAAACCTCAAGGCAGCAGGCAGTGCCGAAGGCGTTGGAAACGTTGGGGAAAACTTACATCGAACTAAAAATTCAAAAACGGTAATTAACAGATATCCTTGAGGAAATAATGAGAGCTTTTGTACTTCCTTATTAGTTTACTTTCTGTATTTGACTATTTACAAGTGAATAATTATAAAGAAAGACCTACAGCATCAATGGAGGTTGGAGAAGTAAAAAAATCTCGTATCCAATTTGTACATGGGCTTCCATAATACCCTTCCCTGCCGGTTCTAAAATTTGATGCTAATGACTGTTTTATTCAGTGAGTTATCACACTTATAGTAATTTCCAACATGTCTGTTATATGGGAAGTGGGCGTGGAAAATATCTGATTTTACACATTTTCACAGCGTGTGAAGAAATGCTAAAAACACGTAATTTCTGTAAGTTTGGTGAAAGGCTTCAGTGGTTTGAAGCATATATACATTTAACCATTTAGAGAGAGGAGCCACTGCCTCTTAAAAAATTTTTTAGCTCAGCGGTGCCCCTTAAGACAGCGCTTTGTGTCTTAATTTAGTGCTTAGTTAGGCAATTTTTATACTCTCGCAACAATGTTGCTAAGGAGAGTATTATAGTTTTGTTCACATAACGGTTGTTTGTAAGTCCTAAAACTAAAAGAGTCAGATATAGGGTTATATATACCAAAGTGATCAGAGTGACGAGTAGAGTTGAAATCGGGATGTCTGTCTGTCCGTCCGTCCGTCTGTCCGTCCGTCTGTCCGTCCGTGCAAGCTGTAACTTGAGTAAAAATTGAGATATCATGACGAAACTTGGTACACGTATTGACTGGCTCCATAAGAAGTTTAAGTTCGAAGATGGGCAAAATCGGCCCACTGCCACGCCCACAAAATGGCGGAAACCGAAAACCTATAAAATGTCATAACTAAGCCATAAATAGAGATATTAAAATGAAATTTGGCACAAAGGATCGCATTAGGGAGGGGCATATTTGGACACAATTTTTTTGGAAAAGTGGGCGTGGCTCCGCCCTCCACTAAGTTTTTTGTACATATCTCGGAAACTACTATAGCTATGTCAACCAAACTCTACAGAGTCGTTTCCTTCAGGCATTTCCATATACAGTTAAAAAATGGAAGAAATCGGATAATAACCACGCCCACCTCCCATACAAAGGTTATGTTCAAAATCACTAAAAGTGCGTTAACCGACTAACGTCAGAAACACTAAATTTTACGGAAGTGCAGAAGGAAGCTGCACCCAGGCTTTTTTTTAAATTGAAAATGGGTGTGGCGTCGCCCACTTATAGACCAAAAACCATATCTCAGGAACTACTAGACCGATTTCAATGGAATTCGGTATATAATATTTTCTTAACACCGTGATGACATGTACAAAATATGGGTGAAATCGGTTCACAAACACGCCTTCTTCCAATATAACGCTACTTTGAATTCCATCTGATGCCTTTTCTGTATAATACGAGTATATACATTAGGAACCAATGATGATAGCGGAATAAAACTTTACACAAATACGATATTTGAAAAATATGTAAATGACGGATAATGAAATCTCGATTATCACTTTATCATGCGAGAATATAAAATGTTCGGTGACACCCGAACTTAGCCTTTCCTTACTTGTTTAAGATAGTTTTCCAAAATAGATTATAAGTAATAAAAATATCACAAAAAAACAAGAAAAAACGTTAACTTCCGCTGCACCGAAGCTAATATACCCTTCACAGGTGTATTTCTTTTAGTATTTACATATGTGTCCAGTTTGTATCGAAGCTATAAGCTATAGTAATCCGATCTGAACAATTTTTGTGGAGATTGTGTTATAACCTTAAGCAGTAATTCATTTCAAATTTCGAGAAGAAGTTTTCCATACAAGCCCTTGATTCCGATCGTTCGATTTGTATGGCTGCTATGTGCTATAGTGAGCCGATCTGAACAATTTCTTTTGATATTACATTATTTCTATAAACAATAACTCATACCAAATTTCGTGAAAATATATCGTCAAATGAGGAAGTTTGCCATGCAAGCATTTCATTCCGATCATTCAGTTTGTATGGCAGCTCTGAACAATTTCTTCGAAGATTACATAATTATCTTAGAAAATAACCTGTGCCAACTTTTGGGAAGAGACATTGTCCAATGTGAAAGTTTTCCATACAAGAACTTGATTCCGATATATGTTATAGTGGTCCGATATCGGCGGTTCCGACAAATGAGCAGCTTCTTGAAAAGAAAATGACGTTTACAAAATTTCAAAATGATATCTTAAAAACTGACGGACAGATGGACAGACAGACAGACGGACATGTCTAAATAGACTCAGCTCAACATACTGATCATTTATATACATATATACTTTATAGGGTCTCCGGCGTTTCCATGTTACAAACTTCGTGACGAACTTAATATACCCTGTTCAGGGTATAATTAGGGTTTCGTGAGCTTACATCTGCGCTGGAAAGACACGAAGTGCCTTACACTACTAACCAGCTCTATCAGGACAAAAACCTAATTGTCGTCATCAGAAGCATCCTTGAATGCATCGATGACAAAACCATCCTCAGAGAAGTGAAATCCAGCAGTGAAGAGCTTACACCGCATGCGCAATGGCCCAAAAATATGGGCGCTAAAAACGGTCAACCTCGCTCCTTCGCATTCTTCAGCGTCAAAGTAGAGGCAAAATGAAAATCTAACGTTATAGCGCAATGCCTCGGCTTCCTCAATTTCGCCCACACGGCGAACTACTGCCGCGCTCCCTGGGCCGGCGCCTTCTGTGGTCGCTCCCATGCCACGGCATTCTGCGCTCTCAAACGGCGAAAAGACGCGAACCCCTTTGCCCCCTTAGCCCCACATTCCTATTTGCTAGGGCCTCCAAAAAAGACCCAAAATACCGCCAAGGCTCTCCCATAAAGAGCCACCCGTAAACAAAACTATTAATCTCTGGACCAACTTATTCAGGGAGTAACAATATACATATATTTAATAAATTAGAGAGTGTGAAGATCCGCCGTGCAGCTGTATAATTACAGTAATTTGTAAACACTGACCTATGATAACTCATATAACGATGCGGACTATGTAACATGCACTTATACATTTAAATTTTAAAAGATAAGAAGTGCCTAAAATCTGTGAACATATATGTATTTATATATTCATGGGATTTAGTATATTCATATTCGTATGTACTTTTTTATGATAAAGCCAATGAATTATCGCTTCCAGCGCCATACACTCGAACTTGAGCTGAAATGTGTCTATGTATGTAAATGTATGAAAAAAGAAATAGTAAATAAATTGTTTTAATATAAAATAGAACTTGAATAAAATTGCGATTACGAAAAAATCTACAGTCTTATTGGAAGTTGGTCCGGCTATGATAACTTAACTGTTATTTATCCGGATCACCCGGATTTCAATTCGTCTCGTCATTCTGATCATATATATATCTATCTACAAGGTGCGTTCCAAAGTAAACAGGAATTTTTTTAACATAACGCACCGTGGTGGCGCCATCTATATATCGACTAGTGTGTTAGAATCTCCTATCTCTTTCGATTGTCCAGTGAGAATTTCATGATATTTCATTGATTGGAAGTGAAGTTATTGCTTTTTAAGTGTAGTATGTTTGTGTTATCGGTGCGAAAATGAGCTTCGAACAAAGAGCCAACATTAGATTTTGTTTTAAAATTGATAAAACTTTTACCAAAACGTTTCACTTGGTTAAAAAAGTTTATGGCGATGATTGCCTATTCCGTAGTAGAGTGCAGTAGTGGTTTCAACGTTTTAAAAGTGGTCGTGAAGACATAAACGACGATCAACATGTGGACCAATCAAAATCCGTGATCACCGAAAATTCCATCGAAACTGTGCCTGAATTCATCAAAAATCAGCCGAAATCAATATTGAAATTCATGGAAATGGAATTGAACATCTCCAGCACATCGATTTATCGCATTTTGACAAAACATTTGTGCTTACGAAAGGTGTGTGCACGATTTGTTCTGCACAAATTGACTGACAACCAAATATTGCTCAGAATCCGACATTCGATTCGACGCTTGTAACCGATTATTTGACCAAAAGTCACATCTTTACCATTAACCACTCCCCGTATTCACCTGATATGGCAACGTGCGACTTCTTCCTCTTCGGAAAAATTAACTTCGCCATGAAAGGAAAGCGTTATGCAGACGTAGAAGCCATTGAAAAGGCTTGCACCGGCATACTGGAGGCCATACCGGCCAACGAGCTAAAACACTCGTTCTACTTGCTTTTGGACCGTGAAGCAGAAGGAGACTAAAAAGCCGAAAAAGCCACTTGTTCTGCTTTGTTTTAAGTCCTGTTTACTTTGGAACACATCTTGTATCTTAATTAGTTTTAGGTGATACATACATACATCCGTTAGGTGAACAAAACTATTAAACTAAGCAGCAACATGGTACAAGAATACTTGTATAAATACAAAATCGAGCGTACTGTATGTAGGTATACATTAAATTGCACCGCAAAAAATTTGTTCATTCTTAGAAATATGATTATGAGGTTTCAAAAATACTTTGCGTTGGTTATGATAACACATACGGACATACTTATGTGTGTATATATTATAAATATAATTTTTTTTCTAACGTACTAAAGCTTATATAAACGTTTGCAGTTATGAAGATAATCTTCTAGTAGTACCATTTTTGGCACAATGGACAAACTTATCAGCAAAATAGTCTCTTGGAATTTAAATTTTATATCTCAGAGTTTTATCGGTAAAAAGGGCAAGTTGTAGGGAATGAGGTCCACATGTCCGTTTTCAAGGTTACTGTTTTTGCAAGGTTTCTGAAAATGGATTTGAATTGTTTAAAAAAAAAATCATAAAATGGATCTAGTTGTGTACAAAATTAGTGTAACTCCCACTTTTACAACCATCTCCGCGTAAATTTCTATATTTGCTTAATATTGTACAGCAAAAATTGTTGATTGTGGTCTTGGTAGTATTATGTACACTCTTGGAGTGTCTTAAAGTTTCTTATTAAGAATCTGTTTAAATTATGTGCATTCGCAGAGAGCATATTTTGCATACAGTACTGTCGAAATCCGCTTAATATATTTATTATACATACATATATATGTATATTTGTCAATGAAATAAATATTGATTTAATTATACAATCGTTTCATATTAAAAAATGTCAATAATATTTTCGCTTCAGAAAAAATATTATTAAAGCAAGCAAAGTTAGTGTTTAGCTTTTTTATAAATACTTGAAAACAGACTATTTATTATATTAGTATTTATAATATAGTATGTGTACTTATGCCTTGAGTATTATTTCGGGAGCGGATACAATAACAAAAATCAACTTATTTATGTGCCAAATATTTGCTCTTATATTATTTTGTACTCAGATTACGAAATTCGTGATGAATTTGGTTCTGTTGACTTACTCGCATATGAACTAAATGATTTCGGTTTAATCAGTTCGTTAAACGTGTTCGACATCAAAAGACGTTTCCAAAAATATTCAGCGATTATATCTAATTCCAGTAACCGCCTCACTAAGAATGGTTTCGCGTAAACATTTTCTGATTTGTATGTTATTAGCTTTGCTAAGAAATTCCGCTAGTAAAGAATCTGTAAATTATTTAAATAATGCCATTAACGCTACAACAAGCGGACCTACTCACATACTTAATATCTCGAATTTTATTGACACAAGTACATCATCTAGTAGTATATCCTCAGACACTGTTGGGAAAACTGAAAGTGAGACTACTACAAAATTAAAAAACAAAGATATAACTTATGGGGAAGAAAGTTTACCGAATAATGGAGCTAAGGAAATAATCAACAATAATTTGAATTCTAAAGATTATTTAAATAGTGAAAGTGAGCACACAACAAAAGCAGAAATATATATTACACCAACAACTAACGCAGACAAAAATTCAGAAATTATTGATATTGCCAAGAATGTAACCACAAGTAATAAAAGAATTTCTGATCATTTGAATAATGGACGTATAGCTGCAACAACTTCGATAACAATAATTGACGAAATGACCACTAACTCCACAGAAAAAATAACCAAAAATTCAGCAAAAACTAAATTTAGAGTGAAATGCGATGTCCAAATGAACAACGGAGATCCCAAATCGGTTCGCACAGATGCTTGTGGATGTGCTGACGGTTATGAAATTATTGAATATGACGAATTTAAAAATAAAATAAATAAAACTTGCGTTGAATTATTGCCAGAAACGACAACGAAAAGCGAAGAAATGAAAACGACAAGCATTGCTTCAAGTCTCTCAGGTGAAGCTCGGTTAAGAAATAACAGAGACCACAGTACAGAGTCAAATACTCTCACTAAACAAGAGGTCTCATACGATCAGGTGGGAACAAGTTCCACACCGTACATAATGTTATCATCTGTAAGGAGGAGAAAGGAAAATTTTCGCACAAATGGATCTCAAATGACTTATAATATAATAGGAAGCGCGCTGATTACAGCAATGTTAATTGCTTCAGGTAAATACTAAAAAATTAATTACATTTATTCTGTTTTATTGAATAAAATTTTGAAACTATATTATTTGCTCTTAAAAATTGATTTAACCAAAACAAATAATAAAAGCTGAATTAATTTTTTTTTATAATTTCAGGGATACATTATTTATGGAGTTTTCGAAGAAAATGTAATTATGAAATTACCCATTTTGTTTAAGAATATAACATTGTAGTAAAGAAAGTAGAATAAAGAATTTTTTGATTCTTATTGAATTAAGAATATGATAAAAATACTAAGGTAAATTTAGTTTAGAAGTAACGAAACTAATTTCAAATCTCATCAATCCTCCAAGTGCCGAATATTGTTTTAGCATATAGTAAATGTAAAGACCCAAAATAAAAGTTAAAAAGGTTAAGCTTTGATATCAAAAAAGGGTGTATACTAGAGCTGCTCGATTTGCTGGAAGCTGAAAAAACGAAAAATCGCTTAAGTCGCATAAATATTTTTTCCGGATCATTCTGAACAACTTTGCCTAAGAGAATATGGGTCTAAAATCGGTTTAGAGCCAGGAATTTTTCGGAAAGATTGACTATATAGATACATATTTTATACTTCACCTCAAAAATCGTTAGCTCGAAACCTGTTTAGACCCATAGTCTGTTTGGCAAAGCTGTACAGAATGAACTCTAGAATAACGAATGTTAATGTAAGAAAATCTAAAAGCTGTAGTGAATTCCTACGTTCCTCCTGCTCGACATTCTCCCAGTTCTCAATCAACAGGATATAATGAAGGTGGTTGCTTTATTAAAAAACCATTTTCAAATTTCTCAAATTGTTTCTTAAGAATTTGGCTCTTGCAAACTCAGTACTTCCTTAAAGCTTGAATTTACTTGCTGATAAAATATACACGCACAAACGCTTCAGTATGTATGTATATACTATAAAACATTATGTACTAAATTCAAACTAAATCTTAAGTTTTATATGCACAAGAAATTCCATACGTTTGTGTACAAATGTATATGTATACTTATATGTATTATATACCACACATATGTACAAATATACATACATTACAAAATGAAATTGTATTGAAAAAAAATCTGCACCGGAAATTGTGGTTTTGAAGTTTTTGCTGTGAAACTGTGTTCGTTAAGTGATAGGAGTTCACTTGAATTTCTATATTAGGAATTGCATCTAATCTAAAAGCGACACGCATGTAAATTGCGCAGTTGTTGATCAATTATTTCGTAAAACTTTTTCTATGCTGTATAATTTTGTATTTTATAAATAATTGGTGTCTAACTTATCTTGATAGACGTAGACTCTCCAAGTTTCATTACTACATTTTGCACAACTTCATAAAATTCCAAATATGGTTGCATGTAATCCACTAAAATTTTTTTTGAATTCTTATAAAATATTGTTTCAGTTTATAATAGTTTTGTTCACCTAAAAATTGTTTGTAACACCTTAAACTAATCAAGATAAATACATTGTTATATATTCATAAATGATCAGGATGAAAAAGCGATTTCAATTCAAAGTGACTCTCTGTCCGGCCGTTTGAACGTGCAAGCAATAACTTGAGTAAATACAAAGATATATTAATGAAACTTTGTATGTGTGTTCCTTGGCGCAAAAGAGAGGTATTGCAGATAAGCGTGATCGCACTCCTGCCACGCCCACAAAACCCCATTAAACTAAAACTTATAAAGTACTATAATTAAGCACTTTATTAAGATAAAACCTGAAATTTGGGGTGGAAATCACTGCCGAAGGGAGATGTATAGTATGAAAACATCTTGAAGCTAAAAAAAAGCTTTTAATGGTTATGTTAAAAGCTTCTAAAAATGCGTTAACACTACCTGTATATGCAAATACTACGTCAGCGACATTAAACTGTGCTCCGAAAATGGTACGAAAGGACGTCAACGATGTCAGTGTAGAAATTGAACAATGGGTATGGCAACGTCCACCTTCACGTAAAATCCTCAGTGTCAGGAATTACTTTACCATATGCAACCACTGAACAATTTGGACATTTTTATGTTCCGTTGTTAAAATGGGCGAAACAAAAACACAACTCAATTTATCCAAGTATATACATGTAGGAGGGAATAATATATAGGACAGGTGTCAGTATTGTCACTGAACGAATAATACGTAGTTCAGATGTTAACATTGTAACTCAGCTGTTAATTAACGAAGCGTCCATAGGCAGCCATCAATGTAGCGGCCCATATTGATTTAAGAGTCAGTTATTAAGAAAAGTTGGTGTAAAGCGGTCACGCCGCCGCTTGAATTTAAATAAGAGCAAATAAACTGAATAAAAACTAAGAACGCGTTTTTTTTTTTTTTTTAAATGAATCCCACATGCATATGTAGATAAAAGAAAAATATAAGTTGTGTATGTATGTCTCCCATATACTCCGAAATAGGATGGTCCTGGTAGTGTTATTGTAAAGTTTGGTGGCGATAGGAAATTGTGTTTAATGTTCTTAAATAAATTATCGATACGCACACCGATTTAGATATTTACATACCCATACGGCCGTACTGTTGAACGAAGCAGTTGATTGTTCAAGGCAGGAAGTTTTTTATGTTACTTAAATAAGCTCTAAGCTATCAGTAATTCTCAAATACAAATTAAGCACTATAATATAATAAAATTACTCCGATGAAGCGCCCATGGAACTACTTTTTCATTAAACGCAAACGGCCCCTTACGTCGATATACCCCGACAAAACTAAAGAACAAATTTGCGGACAAACATATCTGAAGTCGACCACATTTCTATGAATTGACATTGTCGGCTCTGCTGCTTTTGTTTATTTTGCAGTGCTTTACAAGGAGGGTATCCAAAGTAAACAGGACTTTATGAATCTAGCGCTCCCTGGTGGCGCCATCTAGTGCGTTAGAATTTGCTATTTTTATCAATTGTCCAGTGAGAATTTTAGAACATTTCATTGATTGCAAGTGAAGTTATTGAGTTTTAAGTCTCAGTATGTTTGTGTTATCGGTGCGAAAATGAGCTTCAAACAAAGAGCCAACATTAAATTTTGTTTTAAAATTAGTAAAACTTTTACCGAAGCGATTCAATTAATGAAACGAGCTTACGGCGATGATTGTCTATCTCGTAACAGAGTGCACGAGTGGTTTCCACGTTTTCAAAGTTGTCATGAAAACATAAATGACGATCAATATGTGGGCCAATCAAAATCCGTGATCAGCGGAAATTCCATCGAAACTGTGCTTGAATTCATCAAAAATCAGCCAAAATCATCATTGAAATTCATGGAAATGGAATTAAGCATCTTCAAAACATGGATTTAACGCCTGAGTGCTGAATGGAAGGCACCGGACGAGCCGAAACCCAAAAAATCGCGCATGGAGAAGTCAAAAGTGAAGACAATGCTGATTTGTTTTTATGATTCCAAGGGTATTGTCCACAAAGAATTTGTACCACGCGACCAAAACGTTAATGCGGTAATGGCGTTTTAAAGAGTTTGGTGGGCCCTATTCGACGTGTTTGGCCCGAATAACGCGAAGATGAAAGTTGGCCTTTGTTGCACGATAATGCGCCGTCTCATCGATCGACGATTGTGACCGATGATTTGACCAAAAGTCACGTTTTAACCATTAACCACTCGTCGTATTCACCTACGATTTCTTCCTTTTCGGAAAAATACATTTGCCCATGAAATAAAAGCGTTATGCAGACGTAGAGGCCATTCAAAAGGCTTGCACAAGCCACTTTGAAGTGCACATAAAAAATTATTAAATTTCTGGACAACATGCAAAACTTATATCAAATTTTGAATATACTAGGGCCACCAAATAATAATATATCAATGAAAAAAAAATGTACACATCATGTTTTCTTGTGACATCAAAACATATATTTTCGTAAAAAGTTCAAAATTCAGCCACACTTACAGAATTATTTCCTAATATCTAATAGATACTTATGATTTTCTTGAATATTTATTTGGCATTCCTGGACTCAATTTCCCTTTATAACGCTTCTCCATTAAGGAAATGTCTTGATGGAACCTCTCACCTTGTTCGTCACTCACAGCACCCAAATTTGCCGGAAAGAAATCCAGATGAGAGTCCAGCATATGTCTTTTCAAGGACATATTACACCCCAAAGCTTTAATTGATATCATAAGTTCATTTATTAAATCTTTGTAATTTTCCGCTTTATGGTTACCTAGAAAATTTTGAACAACATTCACAAAACATTTCCTGGCGAGTTTTTCCTGATCATTCAGTTTTTCTTCAAAGCTCTTATCCTTCATCAATTGCCGTATTTGTGGGCCTACAAATATACCCTCTTTGATTTTCGCCTCGCTGAGTTTAGGGAATTTCTCTTTTAGATATAAAAATCCATCTCCATCTTTAGGCATAGTTTTTACAAAAAAACTTGATGTGATAGAAATAAAACTGTTACATATTTTTCATAAGGGTACAGCAACATAAATAAAAATCATAACAAAGTTCATATGACAAAAACAGTGTTTACCAGTGTAATCGTTTATCACTATTTTAGTACAAATGTTGTTGATGAAATTGTGGTGTGGGTAGTTGGTAGATTTTAACAGATCTGGTGATGAAAGCCTCGAACGCGTCGCTGTTGTGGCTTTGTGTGTCACATGTATTACGCATGGTAAAATTTCGTAAAGCAAACTTTTACTTCGTGCTCCTACTTTTAAAATCATGCGCACATATTCGAAACCACACGGTATGTGTGGGTGCACGAAGCATTGTCTCCATAGAATATAAAATATGGAAATATTTACTTTGAATTCTTTACCGTTAAGTGTATCTATACGTGTGTTTCGTAGTTGGTCTTACAGTATTACAGGATTATCTCTTCTTTCGTGCCCTATAGTTGTTATTTAACCAACTCAGCACTCATGTGCTAAGTTGGCTACAAACAACATATAGTCACAAAACCAAATGCATGTACACATGCGGATGTATTTTAGATGCGGTAAAGTAAACAGGAAAAATGTTTTAGAAAGGCTTCAACCACCAAATTTTCTGAGCGCAAATATTATAACAACTTCGACCAACCGAAATTTAGCACGGGGCATTCCGCTTACATTCTTATGTCACATTATGCAAATGGTCGAAATCGGACAACAACCACGTCTAGTTCCCATATAGCAAAATGTTTAATTTGTGATTTGTTCAATTTCTAGTACACAAATCAAGAAGAAATTAATATAATGGGATAAAACTTTGCCCGAATAATGTCTTTAGTGTGTGCCACTTTATGACCAAAAATTGTTTAAATCCAGTAAAAACTGTTCAAGCCCCTGGGTACCGAATACATAGACCTTTGTTCCTATAGTTGACTTTTGATCGAAAATATCGGTCACAGTATATGATATACAATTGGAATTCAGAAAGAATACTTTCCTAATAATACTTGTTCTGTGTATCAAAAATGGGTTGAATCAGTTCAATACTTTCCTGAGCTCCCATGTACCCAATATAAATATTTTCGAACTTCCAGGTGACTTTATGCCGAATACATAGGCCTATATTTGCGTTATCTCTATGAAAATTACATAGCGTGTTTGGAATAAAATTGTGTACCTTTGTGCCTAAACTACAATTGGGCGAAAACTTGACCTAGCTCTTATATAACTATTATTAAGATTTTCAAAATTATGAGTGGTGATTGTATATGAGGTACGTTAGTGAAACCCAGTCAACATTATTTTACTATGTGGCATCTTAATAGATAAAATCGGGTCAATAATACCCTAAATCACATATGTATTGCTTAGATTCCGATCTTCTTGTTAACGTTTTTACATCTTAACCCTCTAACAAGCAAAACTAAAACTGTGGACAAAAAATATTGGGAATTTTTTTCTAGGGTAATTAGGCTCCATAAACCTCAAAAATATCATCATATGAGTTCTTTTTTAATTTTTTTGTGCTCACAGGTGAGAATAATCTGAAGCCCGCCTCATGGCAGCTTTGCCGGTTTCATTTAATTTCAAAAGAAAGGAAAATAGGAGAAACAGAAGAAGAATTTCTATAACTATGGGAATTCAAATAACAATGTTACAGTTTTTCGTAGTCGAGCAGCATAAATTTAGTTTACTTTTGGAACAAAAACACTGCGTTTCCGAACTTAAGCACAATTTACATTTTCTTTTTCCACCATCTTTAGGAAGCCAAATGGAAAAGTGACCATACTCATCAAAGCGGACATCCGACTGGATGTCCTGCTCTTTTCCCCACATTTAGTTTCTTTCCTACGGTGTTGATGGTGTGAAACTTAACTGACCAGTAGGATGATTGAGTTTGTAAGCGACAAGACCAGCAGCAATTTCTTTACGGAACTCAGGCAACTTTAACAGCTTGTCATCTTGTGCTGATAGTTCTTTGTTACAATTTTCTAAATGCAGGCGTCGTTACAAAATATATGCATTTGTCTCAGCCATATCTACGAAATGGTAAATAAGCAATACCATCAGATTTCGAGTCCTTGCGTGGATATAGTAACGACCAATAAGTCCCAGCTGTAGATGCCTCGTGCGCGTAAATACACCAAAACAGGTAACGATGTATAAAAATTGTCGAAGTAGAGAATGTAGTGAGCAAAATTAGGTATTGTTTGTGATAGTCGTATAACGACATTTGCAGTACTTCCAAGATCCGGCTGACATGGTAAAATTATGTTATCGCCAGCGACATTCTAGATTTCGAAGCAATACGCAAATCCAGTGGAGTCACACAAGACGAACAATTTCATTCCCAACTTGTGTGGCTTATTTGGCATACTCGTATACTGCCGAAGATGATGTTTTCATTTTGTGCTACACATTTGCTCATCGACGCAAAGGCGAACAGGCTTTGGAACAGAATTGAATCGCTTTCATCTCTAAAAGACAAATATATTTTTATCGCCAGAAACTGTTTTACAATCATTGTTTCTTAAATTGGAGTGAAAGCATTTTCACTGCAATAGCTACCCAAACTCGGATAACGGTAAACGGAAATATAAATGACTACACCAATGTATTTAAAAATTCCGATTTGATATAAAACTGGCTGTTGACGTTTTCAGAATAAGCTGTTCGATTTGTTTCTTACATCATATAATAGCAGCACATTTCCATTGGTGCGTCATGCTTTGTGATACGCGGAGGTAAGCGTGAGTTGCCGTGGAAAACAACTTCAGTCATATGCAAACGCATATTTTTTTTTAATGGAGATGGGGGTTTTTTCTTTGTTTTGAAATGTATTGCTGTCAATGACCTTGCTGCGGTTGAGAAAGATGCTTCAGGTATTTCAGTAAATGTTGCTGATAATACAGGTATATCATCAATTGAGCAAATATTCAAGGACATATCGGTGATTTGTATAAATGAATCTGTTGCTTCATTCATTTTCTAAATATGCGCTGAAATAGCATGGTAATTTTCCGGAGAGATTTCATCTGGCAAATAATCGCGGTGGTTCAATTCATCATCACTGTTAAAATCACCATCACCCTTGTCTGTTTAAACTGATTCCATTAACTGGCGCAACTCTTCATTAAGTTTGCTTAGTTTAAAAAAAAATAAAATTTAAAAAAAGAAAATAACATAAGAAAATAGCAATGAAAGAAATACCTAAGAAAAATTTCGCGTAAACAGGCAAGGCCGCCCTGAGGCGGTCTTCGTGTTTGTGTTCTTAAAACTCGAAATACTTTTTATTTTTTATTAAAAAGTATAATAACTTAAAATAAATTAACTTACTTATTCACAAAAGGATTTTTCCGTATGAATATTTTGATAAAACACTTTTTATTTTAACTTTGAAAATTTTAAAATCGGCGCTGGAATTAATTGAACTTTAGCACTGAATTTCTAGATTCAACTGACGATAACAACAAAACGAAACTTCATAATATATTTACTGATACTAAAAAAGTATGAGTTGATGTATTATCTAACGGTTCTTATAACAGTTGGATCAAACCACGTCAAGTGGTCCATGAAAATTTTGAAAAATCACCGATTTTGAAAATTAGCAGTCCATTAGAAAGTGGACCAAATGCATAACCTGTGATATAGTTAAAATTATTTTTTTTTATGAAGTTGTTGAAAGTTGAAAATTTAGAGCACGATAAAATTGTAAAATTTTTTTCTCATAAACTACTTGAGATAAATCGATGAAATTTTGTGAAGTCAGGGAAAAATGTTCGTGCTATATTACAAATATTTTTTTCATGATCCATTTATTTAAATAATAATATTTTACATAATTTTGTGTTAAACAATTGAATTGAATTCCTGTGTTCTTCACGCTAAAAAAAATTTAAACGTGTGTGACACATTGCGGAAAATATTCACTTAATTAATCTGCAAAAAATTTTTTTTTTCATACCATTCCAAAGATATTGAACTTTTTGTCTCCCTACCGCTCTTAAAACGTATGGCACAACCATCGTTGCGCAATGCGCTAATGCTTTTCTTGCGTCACAGATGTCGGGATCTTACGAATGCTGGCCGGTTTATTTTAATAGCAACCGGTCGTCAGAGAATTGGAAAAACTCGATAAATCGGTAAGCTGACGTCAATAACAACATAGCCACAGCAATATTTGACAATGAAAAGGCTGGAAGTATCCACCCAATTTTGATCTTTTTAAGTTACGGATTATTGGTACCCCGTACTTGTGTAGCCGGGAAGGTTGCATTTATTTGTTTGCAATTACGGGTGCAAAGACGTGATAAGCATGACGCAGTTTCTATTATTACTATTTTCATTACTTGAAAAATCTCTATTTATATGTTAGCTTATACGAATCCGTGTGAATGAACGCAATCCAGTCATACTTTAACATTCAACTAATTTTATAAGACATTATTTGTGCAAATGACAGTATCAAAAACTTCTGAAATCACAACGTGTGATTCAGATATCTAATGTCGTCGTATGTTTGTAATTGATTGTGAAAAGTGCTCTTGTTGTGGTTGATGTTGTTAACTTTTGTGGAATAGTGCTAAAATCAACGAACGAAATTTGAATACAATTGGAGAGACTTTCTTAGATATATCTAAGAATTTATTTTTCAGAGTTTCAAGTGAAAAAGTGTTGTTTTTTTTACGTACCCTAAAGAACCAATATAGCTCTATATCTGTGTAAATGTTCCCCATGCTATCACCTATGGAATAAGAGCTTCGAAAATTATCACCTATTTGGAAGAAAATGCAAGTAGAATCTAAAACACTGAATATTTGCAAAAGTAACACAAATTAAAGTATGTTAGTTGGAAATGAAGTTGAATGTAGAAGACTACAAAAGAAACTACAACCATTTTATTTGTTGCTATACTGGGGCTTATGGCCGAATGGGGTAGGACATCCCGGGCGAATACAACGGAAATTAGTGGGCGCATCCAGGAGTAACTTAACTCAATTTAAGTAGGGAGAAATTTAAAGTACGAGAAAAGTGACGACAGGTAAATGAGTTTAAGTATTACACCAGAAAAAGGAACAGAAGCAAATGAGAAAGAAAACATAGAGAACACTGCATTTGAAGTTGCACTTTCTATCTATTGTATTTTCACTAAAATTTGTGTAACTAAGTTTAATGAATTAGAAGTAACATTGTAGCTAAGTGAAATTTATTGGGTTTAGATAAAACTGGCAGAGAAGGAGAAAAACGATTTTATTTTAACTTGGCGCGAATTTAAATTAACCTTGACAACAAAAGTGCCAGCATAATCGTACTTTCTTACGAGTGATAAATAAGTTAAATCTATTTATAAGTTCAGCCTTGCATTAGGGTTATTAAGACTTTTTTAGACGTCTTTAAGAGAAATTTACTTAAGTAATATTTAAGGGTGTCCAAAAAGAAGATACCTTGAGTATTCTGCTTTGAAATATCACTCGGTTGCACTACAATTCATTTCAAATTCGCTAAACTATTTCCATATACATATGTATGGCTGATTGTATTTTTTGTACTCTTGCCACCAGTTCATACATAGTATTATAGTTTTGTTCACCTAACGGTTGAAGGTATCACCTAAAACTAATCGAGATAGATGTAGGGTTATGTATATATAAATTATCAGGATGAAGTTGAAATCTGGTTGATTTTCTGTCTGTCTGTCCATCGGTCCGTGCAAACTGTAACTTGAGTAAAAATTGAGATATTTCGATGAAACTTGACATGTAGGTTCCCTAGTACGTGAAAAAAGCTTTTTTGAAAAGTGGGCGTGGCCCCGCCCAATAACAAGTGTAATATACATATCTCCTTGACCACTTAAGATATAATAACCGAATTTGCGGAGCAGTGTAAACAGTGTGAAAATGAATGAAATCGGAGGATAACCCTGTTTACTCTCCAAATAACGGTACTGTTAAAAATTACTTAACGCGCGATAAATCAATAACTAAACGCGACATTAAATTTTAACATCGAGATCAGATGAGAAAGCTTTATGAGAGCCGGTGTGAAAATTGGACGATGGGCGTGTCACCGCCCACTTTTTGGTGAAACCCCATATTTCTGGCTTTAATTCTTGCAAGTTGCAAAAGTATAAAGTGTTCGGTTACACCTGAACTTAGCCCATTCTTGCTTGTTATAGTTGAATTTTTAATATAAACTTTTATCGGTATTGAGTTTATGAAAGTACAAATTAAAGCCAGGAGATTTTTTGAGTACGTCGCTTACAACCACACTTGTCATTTAATACAGAGATCCTAATAAAAAGTGAAGGGACGAAGTAGTTCATCCAAGTTATATGTTCTTAAAAACTACTGAAATTTTAGGGTTTTATTATTAAGTATTGTCTCAAGATTTATTTTTCATTTCTTTGTTCTAAATGGTTTTTAATATTTAAAATATATGGGCTGTTGATAAATTATAAATCTTAAATTAAAAAATTTTATTTTCCTAACTTCTATAATGTATAATTTTCATTCTATAATTATTTGACAAATATTTGTCAACTTTCTAGCGTAACCTTGATAATTATAACTCCACAACAATGCGCTTGTGAAATTACCAAGTCTGTTTAGTGGGTGATCCATTTCGAGGTTGAAACCAAATGTCGCCAAAGTCACGAGCTTCAATTTCAGGCATCAAATAGTCGGTTATCATGGCGCGAGGCAGTCCAAACTGTGATTTTCTCTGAATGAAATGGCATCTCTTGTATTTCAATTATGCAATTAGAATTGTTTACGTACCCAAGAAAGGCTATGTTCAGACATAACCGAAGATTTTATACTCTCGCAATTTAGAAGAATAAACAATGGGAAAATTTTTTCAGATGTTGGCAAGTTTTTACTTGTATTTAAGGAAGTATGGAAGGGTGTACTAAGGTGACATTGTGTTTATTTTGAAAATTCTTTATTTATTTTTCCAAATCAATTTCATCCCCTTCAAAGTAATCCCCTCCCGATGCAATGCACTTATGCCAACGGATTTTCCAATCTTCGAAACACTGGTTGTAGTCACTTTCCAGGATGGCCTTCAGTTCCGTCTTCGCTGTGGCTTGAATCTCCTCTATCGTATAAAAACGGTGTCCCCGGAGCGGTCTTTTGAGCTTGGTGAACAGCAAGAAGTCGCACGGCGCCAGATCAGGTGAATACGGTGGTTGCGGAACGATATGGGTTGAGTTTTTGGCGAAATAATCACCAATTACGAGGGCAGTATGGGATGGTGCCTTATCGTGGTGTAAAAACCAAGAATTGTCTTTCCACAATTCCGGCCTATTTAGGCGGATAGCGTTACGCAAATAACGCATAACGTTCAAATAACATTCCTTGTTGACTGTTTGATCGGTTGGAAAGAATTCACAATGCACAACACCACTATAATCGAAGAAAACAGTCAACATGACCTTGATTTTTGAGCGACTTTGGCGCGATTTTTTTGGTCTCGGCTCTCTTTTGGCACGATATTCGCTCGATTGATCGGTTGTTTCGGGGTCATAAGCATAGATCCCAGTGTCATCGCCAATTATAATGCGTTTCATGACACCTTGGTATTCGGAAAGCATCGTTTCACACACTCCAACACGACGCCTTTTTTCCAAAAAATTCAATGTTATCGGTACCAGTCGAGATTTGACGCGCTTGAGGCCCAAAACATCCTTCAAAATGGTATTGGCTGAGCCTTTCGATATGCCAACTTCATCAGCAAGGTCTCTTATTGTCAATCGACGTTTTTTCAACACTAAATCTTTGATTTGTTGAACGTGAGCTTCGTCGGTTGAGCTTGATGGTCGCCCTGGCCGCTCTTCGTCTTCGTCACGTCCACGGCCGGCCTGGAACTCACTATACCACTAGTAAACATTTTTTTTTTGACGCAGCCTCATCACCAAAGGCTTTCTACACCATCCTCAACGTATCCGCAGCAGAAAATTGATTCCGTAAACAAAATTTAATGCAAATTCTTTGCTCAAAAAATTTCGACATCGCAAAAAACGAAAAACTCACTTTTAGCAGCTCACAAAACGACACGTATCTCAAACACTAATAAATATTTTGACATGAAAGTTGACGTAAATGTGACTGACAGTACTACCAACATAAAAAAAAAATAATTCTCCAAATCCCTCGACGCGCGCAGTTTAAATTCAAATGTCCCCTTATTTTTGGGCACAGTATATTATATATAAAAAAAAAACAGAACAAATGGTTGTTTCGGCAAAATCAATTTATTTTATTCAAAATAGTCCAGGGATCATATTGGAAACATCACGTTTCGTCACCAGTCACAATATTGTTAGGACTCTTTCTCTTTCTGTCCTTTTTGACCTCTTTACTGATGTCCTTCGAATGTTGGATTCTGAGCAATTTTTGGTCGTCAGTCAATTTGTGCGGAACAAACCGTACACACACCTTTCGTAAGCCCAAACGTTCGGTCAAAATGCGATAAATCGATGTTTTGGAGATGCTCAATTCCATTTCCATGAATTTCAATGATGACTTCGGCTGATTTTTGATGAATTCACGCATAGTTTCGATGCAATTTCCGGTGATCATAGATTTTGATTGGCCTACATGTTTATCGTCATTTATGTCCTCACGACCACTTTAAAAGCGTTGAAACCACTCGTGCACTCTGCTACGGGATAGGCAATCATCGCCATAAACTTGTTTCATCAATTTAAATGTTTCGGTAAAAGTTTTACCAATTTTAAAACAAAATTTAATGCTGGCTCTTTGTTCGAAGCTCATTTTCGCACCGGTAACACAAACATACTGACCCTTAAAACGAAATAACTTCACGTCCAATAAATGAAACGTCATGAAGTTTTCACTAGACAATTGATAAAGATACCAGATTTTAACGCATCGGTCGACATATAGATGGCAACATCAGGGGTTTCTAGATTCCAAAAATGTTTACTTAGGAATATTGCTTGTTGTATATACTTCAGAGGTAATAAGAGGAGGTTTGTAAATGTAAAAGTCGGATAAAATAATTTCAAAAATATCTAAGAAAGTATAACAGTTTTTATATTAAGCATAGTACTATACAAGAATAGAATACTTTGCAGATGCGCCCGCATATATTAATTTTATACATATTAACACTTACGTGGATTTATGTGGATTATTTCGTTACATGTGTAAAGCAAGTTGTTATATGTAGACTTTCGTTTCATGTCTGCCACCTATAATTGCAAATATTTATCAAGAAAATGCAGTATTCTTGACTTAACCTATATCGTCTTGCCAGTATTGTGTAAGTCAATATTGATTACTTGTTAATGAAGACTAATAGCTTTTGTAGTTTAAGGACACACTAAGGTAATCAGTTCCATGTGTGGTTAGGTTTCAAAAGACTTACATGTTTATTTGTATAAAGTTTAGCATATAGCATATGCTGAAAGCTGTTGATGTAATTAATTATATTTAAGCTGATATTCATTCTATCTGGCAGTATATGTGACGGTAAGGCACGTAAACAATGCGTTGTTATTGTAGGCTGATTAATTATGTTTAAGTGATATGTTTTGGAGCATGTTTCAGTAACCAGGTTGATTGAAAAAATTTAAATATTAAAATATTTGAAATATACCTGCTAAATTAATATGTGTTAGATATAAAATACGTGTATTGAACATAGAATTTTTTTCATTTTATGTGAATCAATTTATAAAATTGATTCAAAATTGAAAATGAAAATTTTTACATTCTGATTTAACATTGACGCTATATTATCCTATACAATTCATGTGATCGGAAGTTACTAAGCCCTTAGAAGTGGACGCTGATAAAATAATTGCCACGCATGTGCAACCAATGCCTCCATAACACCTTTTATTCCAAACTTTGTATGAAAACTGTAAAAGCACCATACATACATCCATATACATTTATTCTTTTGAATTTCTTATGTTTTTATTTACTCTATTTTGACTCAATTATGTTCCACCATGAATTTCTGCAAGCTTATGTTCTGATGTTTCCATTCAATTATAAAGTTGGACTTGGAAATCATTTCGGTTTATATGCAAATTAGAAAATTCGCGTGCAAAACTTACCACACCTACTATTTTTACATCAGTAGCTAATCCTTTATGTGTTACAAAGCATATAGAAAATACCATATTTATCATTTTTCCTAGAGTCTCATTGATATTACACTTAGTTCACTATTTTCACTTCACTTTCCTCTTCATTCTGCAATGTCATCAAGAAAATTGAAAACGTCAGATTGACCCAGATCAACGACGACTGCGAAGTTAACATATGCATTGCTTGTGACAGTTAGGAATTGCAGGTAAGTCCTCCCCTCACTCCGATAGTAAAACTAAAGAAGATGACAATAGTATTTGTTATAGTGACCGGTATAAATACGTATATATTTTTTCTTATTACCTAAATATGTTATATACACACAGTATATGAACATTTACATAAAAACTTTATTAAATTTTTAAGAAATGATTACGAAAACCTTTATAAATCAAAAATAATACGTATAATTTATACGTAAGTTAGACCAAACGGGGATAAATATGTTTGGAAATAATTTAATTACATAACATTACTATTTAGTATTTGTTCAATATTTTCATGCCACTTGACCATCTAAATATGATAGTTTTATATATAAAGTTTTAATCTAAAGGGTGATCCATTTTGAGATTCCCCACATTTTAAAGAAAAAATACAGAAACTTCAAAACTAATGGAGAATGTTTATTATCATGCGAAAGAACAATCTTTTGCATTTGGTTTTGAACATTATCTCTTTCAAATGTTGGCCGCGGCTACGTCTCAGATGCCCCATCCGTTGAGCGCAATTTTCGACGACTGGCTCGAGCATTTCGACTGGTATGATGCTTTGCTCTTAGGCCTGAACCGGATCAGGTTGTCCGCATAGACTTTAGACTTTACATTTCTTCACTGGAAAAAGTCTAACGGAGTGATATCACACCATCTTGGTGGCCAATCGACCGGCCCAAAGCGTGAAATTATCTGTTCACCGAAGTGTTCTTTCAATAAATCCATATGCGATACGATATGTGAGAAGTGGCGCCGTCTTGTTGAAATAAAATATCGCCAAGACCACGACTTTCAAGCTCAGGCCCCAAATAGTCGATTACCTTGTACCGAAAACGTCAGATCTTCTTGGAACTTTGCAAGAGCTTATAGAGCGAATTGATGTCGCTTGGGAAGGCTAAGCGGCTTTAGTTCTTGACAAGTTGTATTTTGTACGCTTTCAATTTAAAATCTCGACGTAAAATGCACCTAGTCGTTCTATACGTCAGTCCCAGTTGTTGGGAATGGCGTCGAATCAACGTCCACGGTCCTCGAGTACACTCTCAGCTACGGCTGCTATATTTCCTTCACTGCGTGAGCTACTCGGTCGAATATTATCCAGTAGTGAATGCTGGAATAGTATGCTTGTTGAGCGAAGCACGCGAAACTCATTCTTGACACGTGAATTTTCGTAATAAAGTTGAACGATTTGTAAACGCTATTCAGGCGTAAGTCTTTCCATGATAAAATGCCACACAATAATGAAAAAAATAACATGACAACTTGACACGATTCATATGGACTATTGAAAAAAGTGCCTCTACTTGGATCACCCACTATTATTATAATTAATGAATAATAGGTTATGAATGCCAATTATTTTCTGTACAAAACTTTATGTTAATTTTAGTCTTATTAGTCAGGATATGAATTTCTTATAATATATCATAATATAATTTTCCTAAACTTTCAGTATTCTTGGAAGTATCCTGTTGTTCCACAAAGCTCACAAAGGGCCACACTTGTTATTATTTGCAAAGTATACATTTCTGCATTTTCCACTTCAAGTGAATTCCCTTTTCATTTGCTCTTGTTGGCTACAATATGGTGCACAAGAATGTAAAATAAATTATTCGTCCACGTATAAATAAATGAACACCCCATTTACAAAACATTTGGAAATATGAAAGCAGCAAACAAAAGCAAAACTTTAAATTTCAGCTATGAGTAACTTATGGGTAGATGGAATTTTTTAATCTGTACGCTAATTCCACTAAAAAGAAAGTCTGCACAGAAGAATGGTCGAAAAATTGAAGTAGAAATGCAAGCACAGGTGAATATACATATTCACTTTTATGGTTTTTCGCACTCTCACAACAAGTTTCACAGTGCGTTAAAGTTTTGCTTCTCTAACGGTTATTTATGACACCTAAAAAATTATAGCTTACGAGTCTGATTTTTTTACACCAGCCGCCAACAAATTTTATTGAGCAATGTCCTATGTACATATATGATTTCATGGTGATAAATTTAAAATTGGGAAAAAAAATCTTTAGAAAAACATCTCACAAAATAATTGAATGATTTGAAACAAATAGGGTTTATAATACTACAATTTTTTACTTCAGAAAGTAACTTAACTATTAACAACAAGTAAACAATACAATTACTATTTTTCATTCATCTATTATTGTCGAATATAATGGTCTACGCCATTTCGGTTAATTTTATATCGGTTATGTTACTAAATGTGCGAGATATCTTAAAAAAATAATGTGAGTGAATATTCTTTCGCACAAACCCATTTTAATATGTCAAAAATACTTGTGAACAAACTGATATATTGTATGTAAGTTAACACCAAAGATGTTAGTAACCCCACAGCCAACTTCCGGCACGTGTCTTAAGAATAGTTAACATTCAAATTCCCGGAATTAATTGCAATATTGGTTGTGCCAATTTTTATGCAACGGAAATCAATAATATTGCATTATTGCAGAAATATTAACTTTCCAAAGAATAGCTTGCGCAAAGCGCAAGCTGAAACAATATTGCTATTGCAGCAGTCTGCTCAGTACAATAAACTGGTGATGCAAATAATTAAGTGCATAGCCCTAGCTTTAATATAAATATAAGTACTTGTAAACTAGATCAGTTGGGCAGTTGTTAATTTAAACTCAATAAACGCGGAATCGCTGTCCGCCTAAAACTAAAATTGTATTTTTTTTCGCTCTCACGAAAGTGATTGCGTAACTGGCGCCCGAGCTAAATACAAAACGTAAAGTTTTGTATAATATACCGCGTAAAGCGTGAAATCAAAAAAAAAAAATTTTTTTTGTAACGCGTAAAGCATAGAACGTCGTATACCTAAAAGTACCGGTAGTGCGCGAGTGGCAAAATCTGTGGTAAAATCAAGTGAAATACAGTAAAACGTTAACTTTGTGCTGTGACCTTTAAGTGATAAACTAGTGACAGTGTGCTAGTGCCACCCTGCAGCAAATTACCCAAAACTGAAGAAGCAAAAAACCGCAGTTGTGAAGGCCCCTTAGTAGCTTCGGCAAAAAGGTGGTATTATGTACCAGCCTACACTCTAGGAAACAAAAAAATTAAAACTGATAGTTAAAATAACGAAGATAACTAATTAAATTTATCGTCACCATAAAAAAAAAAAAAAAGCCTGAAAAGCAACAAATACATTCTAAAACAAACCATTTAAAGTTAAAAAAGGCTTCAAAATCAAACTCCTAAGGGAAACAGTGAGAAAAAATTAGTACAATAAAAAGTACTAAAATCACCTATAGCCAACAATTGTACTATCCCCAGCGACTACAACCGTTATATCTATACCAAGAATTGCATCAATCAACATCTCAAGAGGACACCAGCCCTGAGAAGAACATCAGCATCCAGGAAGCAGGATCAATATTAAAGTAAGAAAAATTTTAAAGTAACAATATTATATTAACAATTATAAGATGGCAAATCCAGACAATCTTGTTCGCCCCCCAATTCTCCAAAATAATGCAACACCTACTCCTCAGGCGGCGCGAAACGCTCAATTGAGCATTGACGACTTAACGACTCTCATAGGAAACATAGCAACAGACATTTTTAGGCAACAAGGACCACAAATAGTACAGTCAGCTCTTAACCCAAATGCTAGTTTGTCTTTAGCAACTGACCAAACTATAGAAGAAACCCACAGGACAAATTTAATAGACTTAGATAGGATACCCGACGTCGTTAAATGTTTGAAAGAATTTTCCGGTCACGCAGGCGAATTTAATTCATGGAGGAAAAGCGTAGATCGGATAATATACGAACCCCTAAGAGGAACCCCAAAGTATTACGGTATTCTTAGCGTGGTTAGGAATAAAAAAGTGGGCAACGCAAACATGGCGCTAGAATCTTATAACACGCCTCTCGATTGGTCTGCTATAACAAAATGTCTTTCCATGCATTACGCCGACCTTTCTTTCCATAATAAAAACAGATTGACACCGAAACAATATTCGGAAGGCGATGAGATTTTCGTAAAGATAAATCGTAGATTAGGAAATAAATTATCAGCTAGATACAAGAAAGAAATCGTAGTACAAAATTATAACACTACAGTCAAAACAAAGTCAGGGAGAATAATTCATAAAAATAATATTAGGTTATCATAAGAGCTTAATTTTTCCTTTCTTTCCCTAGAAAAATGAGCACTGCAATAAGACTTTTGGTCATAATAATGACGATTCTCACCACCGTAGCACAACAAATCGACATACAAGACTTGACAAATAATAACGGAAAAATCTTGACGGATAGAATCCATAATCTGACATTCGTAAATAATTTACTATCATCCCAAATACAAAACATTACTAATCACATAAATAACAAACAGATTGTAATAAGTGACTATTTGAACAAATTCAAGAACTTTATCCAAAACAAAATAATGACAGTAGAAGACGAAATTGAATTTATGCAACAAATTTACCAAGTTAACAATGACATTTCCCTTTTACGTGACCACATTGACGACATCGGTCAAATAATATTTTCAAGCAAACTCGGAATAATTCCCACCGATATTTTAACAGAGACAGAACTCAACTTGATTAATGACTTTGACAGCTACTCTAACATCAAAGTTTCCGTCGCCGTACAAGAACAGAATATTATCATAGTCCTTAAAATTCCTAACTAATCACGAGATATCCTATCCCTAATCCTGTTCGAGCCTATCCCTAATGCCAAAAATAAAACAATCATATTGAAAAATTATGAAATACTAGTGGATAATATGAACAATATTTTTAATGTAAATGTAAAGGAAAATCTGAAACAAAATTTGAAAAAAATTGTAGATGATTGTTTAAAGAATATACTAAACTTCGAAGAAGCATACTGCGATATGCAAACCTTTGAAGAAACCGTTGTAAACGAAATTTTACCTGGTATACTAATATTTAAGAATTTCTATTCTGAAATTGTACACAATTGTAATAAAATGAAAATAAAAATTAAAGGAAATTTTCTTATTAAATTTGAGAACTGTGAAATTAGAGTAATGAATAAAACCTTTTCTAATGTAAAAATGAAAGCATTCGATCAATTTATTTTGCCAAATATGATAACAAAAATTAAATACCAAAATACATCTTTTCCAAATCTAAAGTTGAAATCTTTGTACTTAAAACAATTAAATCAAGATGATCACATTAAACTCTTAGTGAATGAAAACTATAAAACGCATATAATTAGTCTAAGCACTGATGTCGCACTAGTATTTATTATAGTACTAGTGGTATTCATTTTGGTATTCATAATTAAGCACAAGCACAAGCTATATGTATCACCAGTATCGCAAGGAAAAACTGAAGACGTTTCAAATTTAAAAAACGGTTCATTTTTACAAGTCGCAATATCTTAGAATATTTTACAAAAACACCGATTGGGGACAATCGATTTAAGAGGGGAAGAGTTAACACCAAAGATGTTAGTAACCCCACAGCCAACTTCCGGCACGTGTCTTAAGAATAGTTAACATTCAAATTCCCGGAATTAATTGCAATATTGGTTGTGCCAATTTTTATGCAACGGAAATCAATAATATTGCATTATTGCAGAAATATTAACTTTCCAAAGCTTTGCGCAAGCTGAAACAATATTGCTATTGCAGCAGTCTGCTCAGTACAATAAACTGGTGATGCAAATAATTAAGTGCATAGCCCTAGCTTTAATATAAATATAAGTACTTGTAAACTAGATCAGTTGGGCAGTTGTTAATTTAAACTCAATAAACGCGGAATCGCTGTCCGCCTAAAACTAAAATTGTATTTTTTTTCGCTCTCACGAAAGTGATTGCGTAACTTGTACAAGGTGCGTTCCAAAGTAAAACGGACTTTTTGAATTTAGCGCCCCCCGGTGGCGCCGTCTATATGTCGACTGGTGCGTTAGAATCTGCTCTCTTTATCGATTGTCCAGTGTTTTAAGACATTTCATCGATTGGAAGTGAAGTTATTGCGTTTTAAGTGTCAGTATGTTTGTGTTATCGGTGCGAAAAAGAGCTTCGAAAAAACAGCCAACATTAAATTTTGTTTCAAAATTGGTAAAACTTTTACCGAAACGTTTCAATTGATGAAACAAGTTTATGGCGATGATTGCCTATCCCGTAGCAGAGTGCACGAGTGGTTTCAACGTTTTCAAAGTGGTCGTGAGGACATAAACGGCGATCAATATGTGGGCCATCAAAATCCGTGATCACCGGAAATTCCATCAAAAGTGTGCTTGAATTCATCAAAAATCAGCCGAAATCATCATTGAAATTCATCGAAATTGAATTGAACATCTTGGCCGAACATTTGGGCTTACGAAAGGTGTGTGCCCGGTTTGTTCTGCACAAATTGACTTACGACCAAAAATTGTTCAGAATACAACATTCGAATCGACGCTTGTGATCGATTATTTGACCAAAAATCACATTTTAACCATTAACTACTCCCCGTATTCACCTGATATGGCACCGTGCGACTTCTTTCTTTTCGGAAAAATGCATTTGCCCATGAAAAGAAAGCGTTATGCACACATAGAGGCCATTCAAAGGGCTTTCACCGGCATGCTGACGGCCATTCCGGCCAACGAGCTAAAACACTCGTTCATCATGCTTTTGCTGAAAAAACCATTTGTTCTGTTCCTTTTTACCTGTCCTGTTTACTTTGGAATGCACCTTGTATTAAACCAATATTTATAAGCCAATTTTTGTTACTTTGAATACCATTATAATCACACGAGTTAAATTACGCGGTACATAAATATGCATTTTTAGATTGCGCTGGAAATGTTATATGGTTCAAGATCTGCTTATGTCTTGACGTCTTTTTACATTATGTCTTTTCTAATCAGTCTTTAACTGTCTTGACCGCATTGTCATATATCTACATCTGCAAATATTTTTCATATAGATTTCCCACTTTACACTGTCCATACTTAATGAACAGGTGTATTCAATAAGATGATATAATTTCTTTTTAAAACAAAACAAACTAATTGTTAAGGAAATTCAAATGTTTTTATTTACTGTGAAGCACAATCGGTACAATAAGTTCTAAATATAACATCATTCAAATGTTCTCGGCGACTTCTTTTGCAGGAACGCATTCCATGAACACAATTTTCGAATACTTTTTTAACTAAATAAAACCGCTTGTTATGAATACTTTCGTCAGTATATGAATGGTATTAAGTCACAACTTACTGGAGGTCCTGTGTGAATTGGACTATTCTTGCTAAAACCAGATGTTTTCAAGATCAACTTCTTCCAATTTCGGTCATAAAAGTTACTTACCATCGATATATACCGGATTCCGCTTACAGTAATTGTATCCTCAGCTATATTTCGAAAGAAGTAAGAACCGATGATTCCACCAGACCAACAACCACATCAAACTGTCAATTTAGTTGAAACCACAATTGGAGAACTATTATATTTAAAATAAGTAAGGAAGGGCTAAGTTCGGATGCAACCGGACATTTTATACTCTTGCAACTTGCAAGAATCAAAGCCAGAAAAATACTTTAAGGTGTAACACCAATAATATAGAGTGAAGTCAACCGGATTTTCGAAAACTCTGATATTAATGATATAGGGGCTAGGCCAAGTTTTCGCTCAAATTTATCTCTTTTAGGCACAAAGATACACTGTTATTATTAAAACACACTTTGTAATTTTCAATCCATTTTTTCATACAAATAAACTGAAGTTTTCAATCAAAAGTCAACTATATTCGGTACCTATGGACCTTAACAGGTTTTATTGAATTTAAACAATTTTTGTCATAAGGTGGCACATACTAAAAACTAATTGCCTCTTGATTTGTGGAAGTAGACGATGTTCAATTTCGTACATTTTCACAGTGGGATATAAGAATGTCAAAAGAATGCCATGTACTAAATTTTGTCGGAACGGGATTTTCATTCGATTTTGTCCATTTTCGCACTATCGGTATGAGTTCTTGTAGTATTCGCGGTAGTCGAATGTCGTTGTTGCAGCTTTAGTGGTTTAGGAGATATACATATTAAACTTATTAGAGGGTGGGGCCACGCCAACTTTTTCAGAATTGTTTTACCCACAGATTCCCTGGCTACTGCGATCCCCTGTGCCAAATTAGAGTTTTATATCTTAATTTAGTGCTTAATTATGGCACTTTATAAGTTTTCGGTTAATGGCGATTTGTGAACGTGGCAATGATCTGATTACGCCCATCTACGAACTCGAATTTTTTTCGTACTAAAGGACCTGCATACCAAGTTTCATCAAGATATCTCAATTTTTACTCAAGTTATAGCTTGCTCGGACAGATAGACAGACAGGCAACCGGATTTCAACTTTTCTCATCACCCATTTTTCATTTTATATATATATATAACCCTATATCTGTCTCGATTAGTTTTAGGTGATACGGACAACCATCAATTGAACAAAACTATTATACTTTGTAGCAACTGGTTGCAAGAGTATAAAAATTATATATTATGACATATTACAAACGACACGTAGAAATCATATATTGTCTGTTGGAAACCCCTATACAGTGATATTCTGATGCAATAAAATTTATTATTTAATCATTTCCTTATCGCTTGTAGATAAAAAGTACACTTTCTTGCAAGTAGTAACTTCCTTTTGCTTCTTTTTACTGTATTGTCCTATAAGTTAGCACCAGTTTTCTTCAAAGTTTCCCATTTTCTCGAATTGCCAGTGTTGGCATCGACACAGAAAAGTTGTGCACTTGGCATTGCACAAAGTGTGATTGAAGTTTTATATATTTTTATGATAACTTTTTAAAAAAAAAAACGCATAAAATTTGCAAAATCTCATCGGTTCTTTATTTGAAACGTTAGATTGGTTCATGACATTTACTTTTTGAAGATAATTTCATTTAAATGTTGACTCATGTGGTTTCAACAAGATGGCGCTACATGCCACACAGCTCGCGATTCTATGGCCATTTTGAGGGAAAACTTCGGAGAACAATTCATCTCAAGAAATGGACCTGTAAATTGGCCACCAAGATCATGCGATTTAACGCCTTTAGACTATTTTTTGTGGGGCTACGTCAAGTCTAAAGTCTACAGAAATAAGCCAGCAACTATTCCAGCTTTGGAAGACAACATTTCCGAAGAAATTCGGGCTATTCCGGCCGAAATGCTCGAAAAAGTTGCCCAAAATTGGACTTTCGAATGGACCACCTAAGATGAGCCGCGGTCAAATTTAAATGAAATTATCTTCAAAAAGTAAATGTCATGAACCAATCTAACGTTTCAAATAAAGAACCGATGAGATTTTGCAAATTTATGCGTTTTTTTTAAAAAAAGTTATCAATAAAAAATTACATATGCTTTGATGCTACAAAGTTGTTGCAAAAAGACTTATTGCAAAACTTAAATTGACACCTGTAGGATTAGAAAATTTCTCGAAAATTGGAAAGCAGTTGTATTTGAAAAATATAAATTTCAGAATGCAAGCAGCAATTGTGCCAACTTTTTAGACAATAATTTTCACACGATGAAGGTAAATTTCCAATATTTTTGCAAAAAAACTACTGGCCTGGACGTAATATTTTGTAATAATTTCATAATAATTCAATAATTTATACTAAATAAAACTACCTGACACAAAGAGAGCATTATTGGCGTTACCCTTTATTACCACAATTGCCAAATGCAGGCTGTAGCAAGCCTTTTTAATTTGAATTACGTCGCCACCAAAGCTTTGTGTACATATCCTACTCTAATCTTATCTTTTTGAAAACTACTAAGAATTCATTGATATAACCTAATTATAGACTATTTTCATATTCAGGGATGTTGTGGAATCCAAGACAGAATTGCTTAGCTGTCAGAATTGCAAACCAATTCTGATTTTCATTGGTGTCACAGAATCTGATTGGATTTTCGCTTTTTCGAACATACGCAAAACCAATATTCGAATCAGCTATGACTTAATGTGACAAAACTTGCAAATGATTACATTTGGTAGCAATCCTATTAAAGTTTTTTGAGTTCTGAGTTAAAGAAAGAGTTTAAGAGATAACATTTATCGAATGAATAAAGACGCATTTGGGTGCTAAATTACATTTATTACGTTTGGTAAATCTAATATCTTTAAATATCCGATTTTCTTTTTCCAAAAACTCAATAATTAAGACATTTCGTGTTTTATACTTATGTTTTCCCTATAGAAATAAAGATAAATTAATTCGAAATAATAAAATGACTTGATTTCTTAGCTTGCATTTCAAATCTTTGAGCGACTATCTACTTGCTTTGTTTCTGATAGCAAAACCGATAAAATTGGTTTCCGTGACACCCAAATCCGATACAAATTCTGTTTCGAATATCAAACCATCGATATCTGAATTCATGACACCTACTACATTTTTTGATCGGTTTCAATTCCGATTCCGACAACTATCAGATTCCACAACGCCCCTTATTAACTCCGCATATTGCTGGATATATTACTTGTTATGGTGAAATGATACCATTGTAACGGGGTTTTCAATAAGAGAGCTACAAAAGTTTTTTTTAAATAAAACAAACAACAATGAAATTCTTTATTCTTGTGAAAGTACATTCGATGCCATTATGTATGGAACTCGATTTCTTTTGCATGGCCACCACGGGCACGCTTGCAGAAGTCCAGACGCTGAACCCAATTTTCGACGGTTTTCAATAATAAATCGGCCGATAATGCCACAATTTCAACTTCGATATTCTTACGAAGTTCATCAATCGTCACTGGCTTATTGGCATAGACCATAGATTTAACGTAGCTCCCTAAGAAATAGTCCAACAGTGTCAAAACGCACGATCGTGGCGGCCAATTGACTGGACCATCTCGTGAGATAACACGTTCACCAAACTTGGTTTTCAATAAATCGGTTGTAACATTTGCTGTATCACTGAGCGGTAGCAATTCCGCTTTACAGTAAAATTCCGGTCTTGATCATAACAGACGACATACAGCCCAATGACGCCACCGGCCCACAATGAATAATCATGGAGTACGTACGCATGTACTTTCACAGGAATAAATAATTTCGTGGATATCGCAAACAGTTTTTATTTTATTAAAAAAAACTTCTGTATTGCTCCTATTGAAAAACCCGTTCTTAAAGTTGAGGCCATTGACTCCGAACTTCGGTAGTAAATTTTATTAATTTCGACTCGTTGGATCGTATTTATTTCCACGATGAAATTGCAAACTTTACTGAAGAGAAATGCCGAAAGAGCGGGAAGAATATGGCGTGGTTTGTTGTCCCTATTGGTCTACTTGTGTAGCGTAGCTATTGAAAAACCCTTTATATGGGCGAAATGCTAACCAGAAAAAATTTAAAACAAGGACTACTAGGTTAACCCATATTCGGCCGCTGGTAGATTTTTCGACCATCAACTTTGGAGGTCCATATTTCTGAAGTTAAGTGCTGTTTTCATGATTTGTTTTCAGAAAAATTAAATTCTGAATTTTATTAAAACATAAAATATAGTTTTTTTCAGTTAAAAAATTAAATGAAAAATTTGGTAGAATCATAAAAAAATTAATTTTTTTAAGTGTTTTTGTTTAATTTAAAAAAATTGGGAAAACAAAAAAAAATTGTTTTTATTTTTAATTGTATACGAAGACAAGAGATCAACTTTTAACAATCAAAAGAAACTCCCCTCAATATTACAAGTTTTTTAACTTTTAAAACTACATACTCTTTGGTGGTCGAAAAATCGACCACTGGCCAGAAATCGTCAAGTAGGACAAAATTTTTTCAAGCATGATTTTTGTTATTATTAAGTAAAAGGCAAGTATATATCTTCAAAATATCAAATATTAATGGCCCTTGCTTTAGTTTTTTCGGATTTTATACTTTTATCGTTTTAAATCTGGCATCACCTTTCCGCATGTAACCTTTTCGTATCATATATTTGTCTCCCTCTGACTATCGTAACGTAAAATTTAAAAAGGGAGTTCCCCGAATTGATTCTGTTTGCTTTTGTTATTGCAAAAAGAAAGATTTCGAACTTGCGTAGTACAATAAAATCAATTGGTGAAGATAATGCCGATTCGTAAAGCAATAAAAATTAGTGAAATCATGGCCATTTTAAATGAGCCATCTTCAGATGACGAGGAGGATCAAGCTGTATTGAATGCAACAGATGTCGACGTCGTATACATTCCACCACCTCATGTGGAGTGTATGACAGATGAAGAAGATTTGGACGATGACCGGATTAATCTGAATGACAACAATGATGATTTTTTAAATGAAATCGCTGGTCACGTTGAACTACAATACTCATTGGAAGGAGAAAACATTCAGGATGTAGGTAATGAACTCAGTGACACTGAAAATCCATCAACATCTAATGCACATGGAAATGTTATGATAACTTGCGGATTTAAGAGGAAATCTGATTTTGAATACATTCGAACGCCAATTAACATCGAAACTTTCAAAATGGAAGAAATTTTTTCTGAAATTGGTAAGCAATTGATTAACTATTTCTAACTATTTAGTTTAAATTGCCATTTCTATATATGCATAAATTCATGTATATACTTTTATACGTATACGAGTATTTATTCAAACTTAACTTTTTTGCAGACTCTAACCGTGCG
Source organism: Bactrocera neohumeralis (assembly GCF_024586455.1). Classification (NCBI taxonomy): domain Eukaryota; kingdom Metazoa; phylum Arthropoda; class Insecta; order Diptera; family Tephritidae; genus Bactrocera; species Bactrocera neohumeralis. Next base: position 43,851,697 of record NC_065923.1, on the reverse strand, counting down.
ATTCTGTAACTTGAGACAGTCTCAAGTCTAAATTTGAGATTTTTAGTTAGAGACAATTTTTGAGACTTGAGATGATATTGCTATTCTGTAAGTGACAGTCACAAAATCTATTACATTTCATTATTCAGAGATGTTTTTACACTTGAATGAAAATAAGTATGTCGATAACAAATATTAAATTTTCTATAACATAGTCAAAAAACATAATTATCAATGAAAATAAAAATATATGTTGACTTTGTTTCATAATATTTACGAAATTTATGTAAAATTGGTTTATTTTTAACCTTTTCGTGTTTGAGTTGCTTACAATATATAAAATAAAATAATAATTGCAGAGATAACGCATTTCACAAACGAATGTGCGAATCATAACAATGCTGCCATTAACGTCTCGCCAGTGGAAATACGTAGGTTCATTGGTATTTTGTACATTTCGGGGTATCACACCTTGCCTCATATTGAAAACCATTATTGGTATGTTCAGGCAGACATAACGGAATTCCAATTGTAAAACAAGCGACTGTCATTGAGTCGTAATCGGTTTAAAATAATAAAACGGTTCTTACTTCTGCTGATAACATCGATTGTAATCGGTTTAAAGTAGATCGTTTTGCCAAGGTAACATCGATTAAATACAAATCTTATTGATGCTCTCAATAAAAAATTTATGCAGTTTGGAGTTTTTAACCATATTCTTTCGGTAGACGAGCAGATGATTCCATACTTTGGTCGACACTCATGCAAAATGTTTATCAAAGGAAAATCGATTCGTTTTGGATTAAAGTCTTGGTGCTTATGTTCAGAAAGTGGATATTTATTTTCTATGGGGGTGCAGCAACCCCTCACAATAAGAATATCGGTCTAGGAGCACAAACTTTTTTAGATTTGCTTGCTAACGTAACTGACCCCGACTGTCATATTATTTTCTTTGAAAATTTTTTTTCATCCAATCATCTTATGTGCCTATTGAATGAGCGTTGCTTTTTCGCAACCAGTACTATACGTGAAAATAGGAAGGCAAAATCGCCCTTGAGAAATTTAAAAAAAGAGAAACGCGGGGCATTTGACCAGCTACTCGATGATCAACAAGAAATATTGACTGTACGGTGGAACGATAACGCTGTCGTCAATGTCATTACTAATAACTCCCCAGCCGAACCAATGGTATATGCTAAAAGATATTGTCGGAAGCAAAAGAAAAGTATCACCATTCCACAGCCCAAAGTAATACATGAATATAATCACGGTATGGGTGGAGTGGATCTTCATGACAATGCTGTGGCCAACTATCGGATATGTATACGAGGAAAAAAATGGTGGTGGCCAATATGGATTAATGCTCTTGGTAACGCAATGATCAATGCATGGAAGTTGTATTGTATGTTAGCAAAATTTCAAAAGACGAAACCACTTTCACAAATTGATTTTCGATCTGAAGTCACAAACCATTTGTTGACTTACGACTAGATTACGAGAATGGAGATGAAGATGATAACTTTGTGCATGCATGTACATTCTTAATTCACGTTGTGAAAATGAACGCAATGGGACAACAACCACGCCTACTTCTCATATACCACAATTTTAAAATCCCCTTGATTCGTTCAGTTTCCAGTACACAAATCAAGAAGCAATTAATATAACGAGATTAAAATTTGCACAAATACCTTAGGACTAAATACTGTTTAAATCCAAACATAACTCTTCAAGCCCCTAGGTACCGAATATTTGATCCCCAGTACCTATCGATGACTTTTGATCGAAAAAACCGGTCGATATAAGAGATATATAATTGAAGTTCAGAAATAATGCTTCCCTCATAATAGTAGATCTGTATGTCAAAAAAGTTTGAATCGGACCAATACGGGAAGCTCCCATATACCTAATAAAAAAATTTTCGATCTTCAAGGTGACTTTGTACCCCATATATAGGCCAATATGAGAGCTATCTCAATGAAAATTAGCTGGAATGTTTTATTTATAACAGTGTATCTTTTTGCCAAAATTAGATAAATTTGAGCGAAAACTTGGCCAATCCCATATAACTTGTATCAGGATTATCGACCATCTGGCGAACTTTACTCTATATGATTGGTTTTACACCTTATAGTATTTCCTTGGTATTGATTCTTGCAAGTTGTAAGAGTATGAAATGTTCGTTTGCACCCGAACTTAGCCCTTCTTTACTTGTTATGATAATGATGGAATTATGATAACAAGTGGTGACAAATCCAAAATGCACAAGCACAAAAATGTTTGTTTCATAATACTGTCAAGGGGTTTTGCCTCCTAACTGAATTATGATTCATAAACTTTTAATGATAAAGTTTTATCAGAAGAATAAAATGATTCGTAGTGCTAATTGTAAAGTGCAAATACTTAAATCTTTCAATATAACAGTATGTACGTAAGGGTGCTGTGAGGGAAAATGATATGCTTACAAACGTAGTCGGTATGTTATACATACGTATGTACATAATTCCAATAGAAGATCTTGAAAAACTCCCAAACACCTATGTAGTAACACCAAGAATCTCACAACTCAACATTTAATACAAAACTGCACATCAGTGCAACACAACCATTTCAACTCAAACTTAACAGAAATACTACCAAACCTAACACATACTAACATAAAAGAGTTTATAAAATTTATATGTACATTAGATATCTATTTTGAAGTGTGATACTCCTAAATAACTAAACCATTCTATATTCGTTTATCCATATTTAATATTAAGAAGCTGATGGCCTTGCTACTTCGGACTGAGTAGGCAATTGAGAAGCAAAGTCCTCTCTCGACGAACAAAACCCAAACTCTATAAGTCACTCATAATTCCCGTCCTGCTATATGGTACAGAGTCTTGGACGATGTGAACAACGGATGAGTCGACGTTGCGAGTTTTCGAGAGAAAAGTTCTGCGAAAGATTTATGGTCCTTAGCGCGTTGCCACGGCGAGCTGTACGAGATATACGACGGCATTGATATAGTTCAGCGAATTAAAAGGCAGCGGCTACGCTGACTAGGTCATGTTGTCCGGATGGACGAAAACACTCCAACTCTGAAAGTATTCGACACTGTACCCGCCGGGGGAAGCAGAGGAAGAGGAAGACCTCCACTCCGTTGGAAGGACCAAGTGGAGAAGGACCTGGTTACGCTTGGAATATCCAATTGGCGCCACGTAGCGAAAAGAAGAAACGACTGGCGCGCTGTTGTTAACTCGGCTATAATCGCATAAGCGGTGTCTACGCCAATTAAGAAGAAGAAGCTGATGGCCTTAGTCGCTGTTGCTGTAAAATTTTAGAATGTTAAGGTGTAATTGTATTATCCTTTTCAATAAATATAAAAATAATAACTCCGATAGAAGGAGTTTATTCTTTGAATTTTATTTTGCAACTCTTAAAAAATAAAAAAAGGTGAAGTGACCAAATAAAAGGAGACTTTCTTAATGCATACATATTACTATGTGTGTAACGAAGATAGTTATAAAAGGAATCTAGATAGTTATGGAAGAATCTAAGTAAATTGGATTAGGTAGAAAATAAAAACAAAATTTCAAAATTACTGTTCAATGCACATAGCATTATGTGATAAAATTTATAGTAAGACTTAAATGTTTAATATTTTAAACCATGGAATGATAGGAACTTGTGAAAATCTTCAAATATCTGATTCCACGTATTATTTTATCAAATCCGTTAACACTTCAATCCTGTCCTACTTATAAATAATACTCTCCTTAGCAACTTTGTTGCGAGAGTATAAAAAAACGTAAGTCAAATCCAAATAACCAACAAACTTACCATATATGCGCCGCACGTGTCTGCGAGACATTTTCTATCCTCATCTAAATGCAATATTAAAATATTGCTGATAAGGGAAAATTTAAAATTCTTCAGAAAATTTAAAGGGAGTGAAAATAAATAGTAAATCGCAATTATAACTTCTAGCAAAAAGGCAAAAAAAGAAAAATGGATCACATACATACATATCAAGTGAAGACGGTCGTGGTCGAAGGCAGGTGAATCGTCCTAAACAGTAGCCAAGCCAGGGTTGACAGCCAGGAAGGTTTTGCTGTGTGTTTGGTGGGATTGTCCAAACGCTTAATTCTACCATCTACTGCGCACAATTGGACTGCTTGAAGCAGGCGATCGACCAGAAGCGTCGAGAATGGGCCAACAGGAAGGGTGTAGTGTTCCACCAAGACAAAGCCAGACCACACACTTCGTTGATGACTCGTCAGAAGCTATGTGAGCTCAGATGGGAGGTTTCATCACATCCACCATATAGGCCGGAAATAGCGCCAAGTGATTACCACTTGTTCCTGTCCATGGCGAACGCCCCTGTTGGTGTAAAGTTGAACTTAAAAGAGACTTGTGAAATGTGGCTGTCCGTGTTCTTCGCAAATAAGGAGGGAGCTTCTACGGGAAGGTATTATGAAGTTGCCGTCTAAATGGAAACGGATTATTGGACGAAACGGCACATATCCGAATTAAATCCGATCACTGTAACACTTTTTATGAAGCAAAAAAGCGGAAGGGAGATATTTGACACCCAATATATGTATATACTTATGAGTTGAGCCATTTTTGAAAGAACTCGTTGATGTTGTATGCCTGCGCTACCTCGTACTATAATAAATCTCTTAAATAAATTATTTTATGTATTCGCATCATGTCGTAAGAGTCTTGTTAAAATACGGAAGGCACAAAAGCAGTGAATTGTCTCAAATTTCCGCTCACGAAAAGAAATTGAAGCCTAAATATATTTGTATAAAATCGTACATAATACTTTACTTACTTTTAATATAAACTCATTTGTAAATATTGTATGAGACCTATGTACATCATTTTAATTAAATCATAAAATTATGATTATATGCATTTACGATTTTAAAATTTTCATTGGTGCTTAGGACTCAAAGGGTCTTAGATATATCTTCGAATCTTCGATATATCATTACCTTGTGTAGTCATACTTTGACAAAAATTGTTCGCAAACTGTTACTTTTTACTCAAATGAGGTAAATGATGTTGACGCTAATTTATTAATACAAGGTCTGTCGCAAAAGAATCAGGACTGTTAAAAAAAAACGACAAAAAATTAATATTTTTCAAAAGTTATATTTATTTATTTATTTATTTATTTATTATTTGTAAAATAATAATACAATTATTATTATACATTAAACATAAGGAGCACTAGCTACAGAGGCTTTCAGCTCACGGCTTAATTATAAAAGACTTAAGTAACAGAGATGGAACCTTCCATGTAGGAAATATTTACAAGCAATATGTTTTTATAGACTATAAATTATATGTTATAAATAAATTTAAAAAGGAAGGATAACTTAAATATATTTTTTTAACTTTGTATGAGATAGGAATTCAGATATTTTTGTGATGTTTACAATAGATGTTATTTTTAATAGATCAAGAGCTTTATTATTCTGAAATATACTGGTCCTTGCTGAGTTGAAGAAGGGGCATTCATCCAGTAGATGTGTTATGGTTAAGGACGATGAGTTACAGTATAGGCAGGATGAAATAAGATTTCCATTCAATAAATGGGAATGCGTTAATGACGTATGACCAAGACGAAGGCGAACGAAGGCTTTTATATCTTGGCAATGGCCTGTTGGCGGATAAGGTTTTTCCCTTCTTGGTTGCAGATGGCGTAGTGGTGTTGCACATTCTTCCAGGCATTAACTTTTATGGCTTTTTGTTTTGAAACGATTAAATGGATTATTTGATGTAGTCAAAAACAATCAATGGCTGCTTTGCCGCCAATTTGGCATTTACATCGACCCATTCATTTCCGGCAATACCGGCATGTCCAGGGATCCACATAATTTTAATGTTTGTGTTCCCATAGTATGTTTCTAATTTGCGCAATGAGGTAGGATTTGTTGGATGCATTTAGGAGAGCTGAGATAGTAGACTTGCTATCAGTACATATTAATGTTTTTAAGTTAGAGTTTTGTACTAGGTATAGCGCATTATAGATGGCTGCTGCTTCTGCGGTGTATACTGAGCTGTAATTGGGCAGGTGTCCAGCTCTTAATGTCTTTCCAACGTTATCAACAATAGCAAAAGACCTATAGAAGTCGGCCTTCGAAGCGTCAGTAAAAATGAGTTTCCAATCTACGTAGTGTTGTACAATGCGCTCTTTGAACAAACTTTGATAAACCCTGGAATTGGTGTTCTTTTTATGATGTTTTTGAAGATGTAGATCGAACGAAGATTCTTTGAGTAGCCATGATGGGGCAAAAAAATGAGACTTTTCCTCCGGTATAGTTTAATACCTAAATCCTTAGCTAATTTAATGCAATTAGAAATAGTGGAAGAAGTAGTGGAGTTAGTATCGTCGGTCCATTTAACTTTTACTATACTATGTATATAAAAGCTTATTATTACATAATAGTAGTTTTGGAATAAGCCTTTGCGAAGTATATGTAACTCTTTCCTCGATGGATGGGAGTCGGCTTCCGTTAATGCGGAACTTTATTGGTGATGTGGGGAATGCCCGAATACTTCTTCTAACAGCTGCATGATATGGTGCAAAGATTTGCTTTATGTTGCTGTTGGCACAATTGCCATAGATAGGGAGACCATAATCAATCTTAGATAAAATTAAAGCTCTTGGAATATTGATGAGAGAAGAAATGTGAATTAAACAGTGTTTTGATGATAGATACTTAATTATATTAAGCCTAA